>NW_026606175.1:575000-675000 GCF_029834395.1 Sorex fumeus
GTGTGTGTGTGTGTGTGTGTGTGTGTGTGTGTGTGTGTATTTCCCTCTAAGATTGGTTGCTTTCTACCTTAAACCCCATCAAGTATGGTGTGCTTCTCTTGGAGTATGAGTGGTATGAGGTATGAGATGTCCAAGAATAGGTTCAGTCATGGGTAAGGCTTGGTGTGTTGGCAGTTGAGTTCTGGACGTTTCTGGCTACCGGGGCTGGGTCCCTTGGGGCAGGAAGGGTCCTCACCCACCCACCCCCTCTGCAGGGCACATGAAACAGCCTGGCGCGGGGTCCAGGGTTCCGGTAGCAAGGCAAGTCATTTTATGCTCTCTTCCAAGAGAGAGAAGGCCCTTAACAAGACTTTCTAAGGAACTCAGTTAATTGATCCACTCTGGGGAGCACGTAGAGTGAATTCAATTTGGCGTTTCTTCATTTTCAGGCTCACAGATGGAAATCCCCACCCCAATCAGCAAGCACCACCACTGAACCTCATTCCGTTGATGGATGGGTCTTAGGTAGCTGTGAGATTTTTTTTTTTTTTTGGTATGGTATGTGTGAGTGTTCCTGTCGCCTGGTGATTTCTGGAGTCCCCTAGGGAGCCGATGGTGGTCAGGATTGATGGGACTCCATTGGCTCTCCCGCTTGGAGCTGTAATTAATATAGACTATGGGATGATGAATATTCAGCAGTCAGGGACCACTTCTCCCTTGCAGGCTGACTGGTTCTTCGTGTCTGAATGTAAGCACTTCTGCTGGCGGAGAGATCCCGGGGACTTGGAACAGTTTGCTGCAGAGGAGAGCGTAGGATTAGGTGGTCTTTCTGGAACAGATGGGCTTGATTTCTGTCTCTGTCTCTTCCCACCTCAAGGGCAGGGCTGGAGCCGTGCTCCCAAGTTCTCTGGATACCCCAAAGCCTCCCTTGCTGTGGATTGAGGACGAAGAGACATAGTCGGTTGCCTCTGTGCAAACAATACTTCCATATAATAGAAACTACAGTTGATTTTCCCCACTACGGTGGGAACTATACATTTTTCCTTTCCCTTTTTATTGATTCACCGTGAGACACAGTTACACTTGAGCTGATTTTTTTATATTTAGAAATTTTTATATTTTATGTTTTTTATATTTTATAATTGATTTTATAATTGATTTTCTATTTATAGAAAATTACAAAAATTATTTAAAAATATAGTTTTTTGAGTTATATTTGAGTTATATTTGAGTTATTTTGAGTTATTTGAGTTTATTTGAGATATATTTGCGTTTAGGTCATGCAATGACCGATCAACCAGCGTACATTTTCCACCACCAATCTCCCCAGTATCTCTCTCTCCTCATTCCAACCCTTCCCCTGCCTGGGTGCCAAGTGCCAAACCATTTCCCCCCCCCCCATCCTCTGTCTCTACTATGATTACATTCAATATTTCGACACCAGTCCCACCATCACTCAAAGCTGCCGAAAAGGCAATGCTAGACCATTTGTTTTGTGTGGCTTGTTGTGGATAGCCGTTGGCTCCTGGAATTCTAGACTTTTAATAATTAGGGTCTGGAGATAATTAGGCCCTGCAGTGAGCTGCTCGGTTCCGAGATTCGTGTGTGTGTGTGTGTGTGTGTGTGTGTGTGTGTGTGTGTGTATCATGGACGTTTAGGAGCTTAATAAGTAGCCAGGTCAGTTTGTGGCTGTCGTCTCAGAGTCCCATCAGGGCGGGTGGAAGGAGAAGGGCCGGCTGCTCCCCTGTCCCACGAGGCCTGGCGTTTGCCACTACTGTACCTGGACTTTTTGTTGGGTTCTAGAAGATTCCTAGGGGACAGTCAGAGGGATAGCACTTGGTCCCGTTTGGAGTCGCCGGGCAAAAGTAGCCTCTTGCAAAGTCCGGAAGCATCCCTGCAGCCAGAATTGCTCAGTTCTGAGATTCGTGTGTGTATATGTGTGTGTGTGTGTGTGTGTGTGTGTGTGTGTGTAGCTATTTTTATTTTATAGTTTTGCTTTTAAAAAATCATGTCTGTTGTGGCTGGAGTGGTAGCACAGTGGGTAAGGCGTAAGGTTCAATTCCTGGCATTCCATAGGGTCCCCCGAGCACCGTCAGGAGTGATTCCTGAGTGCAGAGCCTGGAGGAACCCCTGAACATCGCCAGGTGTGACCCAAAAAGCAAAAAAAAAATCGTGTCTGTGAAATTGTTGTCACCCCCACCACAAGGTCCTCTCAAATCCCACCAAAACTTCTCTGTTTGTTTGCCCATTTCTAGGTTCACCGTCTCAGTGAGTACCAGCATGGCCTCTACGCCTGTCTGTTTCTTTTGTTCTTCTGCTCCCCATGACTTCTCTCGTGCCCCAGGTGTGTGTCAGATTGACGAGTCCTGAGTGATTTGTTCAGCATCATCAACCCTCATTGCATCACTTCCTGTATCATTTCCTCTTTTGGTTTGATTTTTTTTTTTGGAGATTTGGAGATAGACCCGGTGGTCTTCAAGGCTCTATTCTTACTCTGTGTTGGGGGACAGTTTTTTTCTCCAATGTGCCTGGACACATTGCACACCAGGTCTCGGCAGTCGTGGGGTGAAGGATGACGGGCGCATGGAGAAACCCCCTTTTGGGGGCAGTCGATAACTATTCACTTTACTGCCAAATACACACATGTGTTATAGAGGGTCTCAGCGTACAGGAAGGTCCAATCCCATCAAGTTCAGCATTATGGTCCTATTCACTCTCCTAGTCTGCTCTGTCCCAGTCCAATCCCAATCAAAACTAGACACTGTGATTAGGATGACCTACTAAGCGCATGTGACAGATTCTGTGTCTTGGGCGCCGGTGACTAGGAGGTCGAGTGAGGCTCAAGGCCAGACACTCGGTGCTGGCCTGACCCCCTGTTCTTGACAACATTGCTCCTTTCCGCGGGACCTCGCTTTGGGACTGCCTTGCAAGGTTGGGTCTTACCTGCTCCAGTAACTGTCGCCATGCTACACAGCAATCCTGGTGGGGCTCTGTATTCAGTGCCTGAGAGAATTTGTCTACTGCATGCAAGACTAGCACCCAATCCATTGTGCTATGCCATCTCTCTGTGCCCAACCATTTCCTGGGTTTAAGAGCAGAGTCTTCTGTTGCACCCAGTTCTCCCAGAGTAACTCAGAATCATCAGCTTCTCCAACAATCTGCCACAATAGCCACGATATTTCCTCTAACCATGAGTCATGTTTTAACGATGAGTCGGCCATGATTGTGGGTGGTGATGTAGTGAAAACCAGGACACCGATATCCCTTGTTCTTGCCCTGCATTTCCTGGTACTGGGGGGCTTGGTGTGGGGATATGGAACACGCCAGGCAGCTGCTAATGGGACTATGGCATGTGTGTGTGTGGAACCCAGGGTAGTTCTGAATACGCAGGTGCCAGCTCGGAGTCAGCCTCTAGTTGACCATCTGAACCTCCCACTCTCCCTCCTGGCCATGTTTGTGGTCCCCTGGATGGCAGTCGGAGTCTTGAACAGCAAAAGGCATTCTGCACATCTCAAATGGGCACAGTTCCCTAGAACAGATGACTGGTTAAAGAAACTTTGGTCCACGTACACAATGGAATACTATGCAGCTGTTAGGAGAGATGAAGTCACGAAATTTGCTTATGAGTGGATAGAACATGGAGAGTCTCATGCTGAATGAAATGAGTGAGAAAGAGAGGGACAGACATAGAGGGACTGCACTTGTTGGTGGGATATAAAATAACATAGTAGGAGACTGACACCCAAGGACTGTAGAGATAAGGACCAGGAAGATTGCTCCATGGTTGGAAGCCTGCCTCATGAGCTGGGGGAGAAGGCAGCTGGGATGGAGAAGGGGTCACTGAGTCAGTGAGGGTTGGAGGGATTGCTCGGGATGGGCGATGTGTGCTGAAAGGAGATCAAGGACCCACCGTGATGGCCTCTCAGCGTCTGTATTGCAAACCATCATGCCCCAAAGTAGAGAGAGAGAGTCTGGGGGATATTTTCTGCCATGGAGGCAGGGAGAGGGTGGAGACGGGGGTTAATACTGGGGGAATTGGTGGTGGGGAATGTGTGCACTGGTGGAGGGATGGATGTTTGATCATGGTGTGATTGTAATCTAAACACGAAAGCTTGTAACTATCTCATGGTGATCCAATAATATTTTTTTAAATGTGTACAGTTGTCATCTCACCCAAGGACACCACACGGCCAGGTCAAGTCGAATGCCACCACCTCTACTGCAACTCAGTGTGGGTACAAAACTGTGCTCTGAGGCCACATGTATGTCCTGAAGCTCCCCTATGCTGACCCCATGTGACCCGCACGTGCCCGACATCTATGTGGACTTCCTGCATGCCAAGCGGGGACCAGAGGACAGTGCGCTCTGTGGGATTTCAGGGTCTCACGAGTGTGTCTCCCCTCCGAATCCCACTTTTGACTTGACGAAAGGAATAGAACACGTGAACGTTTTTGCTCTCCTCTCCACTCCCTGAGAAGAAGATATACCTGCGCACCTGGCAATGGTTTCCAACGCACTTACGAGAAATCGTCAATCCACTTGGTGTCAATTCTAGACGCCAAAGACAAGCTCTGACACCCACACTCCTGTGGTCAGAGAGACAAACACATCCTCGAGGCATGGGGTTGTGTAAATTCTGGAACACGAGCTGTGTTAGATGTCAACCTCTTGTACACACACACAACAAATTTGGAATATTGGGGCTGGAGCGATAGCACAGCGGGGAGGGTGTTTGCGTTGCATGTGACCAACCCGGGTTCGATTCCCAGCATCCCATAGGGTTCCCTGAGCACTGCCAAGAGTAATCCCTGAGTGTAGAGCCAGGAGGAATCCCTGAGCTTCACCAGGTATGACCCAAAAAGCAAAAAAACAAACAAACAAACAAACAAAAGTCCGAAATACTAATGCTTACCCACTTGCTTCTCTAACAGGGCCCACAGAGTGTAACTATCCCAGCCACCCATGTGAAAGATAATTATGACTCCGAAAACTTCACTCCGGCCCCCTTTATTAAATCCCTATTTTGCTTAAATGCTGGGAAAATGGAGAGCCCCCGAGACTTTCTTTGTAAAGTCATTATTTCTCAAGGGAAATCCTTCCTCATTTCGGAGACATGATTTGAATATCGCACGCCTGTTGACACCCTGTTTTCCTTTTATTTTGACATTTTTGTCACCTAAGAGGAAGTAAGCTGCATGAATCAGGTGCACGGAAATAATTAGAATCATAGTATTAAAAAATTTTTTTGAGGGACTTTACATGCATCTTTAAAAGGAAGTAGCACCTCCAAGTGCCCTTTGTTATGGGGTTTCCAGGAAATAAACGCAGAAGAATAACAGGCGATGACCATGGATGAGAGTCCATTGCCAATTATTGATCATGCATCGGTTAATTTTCCAATCACCAAATACATGGTCTTTCTCCCAAATCAAGGTTCCCTCGGTAGTTGGGTGTTGAATTTGAAAAATACTGAAAAATACAAGCCAGTTGCTTTGTCTTTTAATGGGTGGGAGACTTGTGCAATAACAGGTACGAGTGTCAAAGGTCGTTGGGATGATTTCAACAATTATGGAATTTGTCCCAATCTCTTGCCACAGAGGAGATAACTTTAGTGGTCTTAGACCCAAGGCTCTGTCTTTGCTCCATTTGGAGTTGTGTGTGTGTGTCTTTGTGCGTGTGTGCGCGTGTGTGTGTGTGTGTGTGTGTGTGTGTGTGTGTGTGGTGTAGCTGTCTAGTTTTCCTAACGGCATTAAGTAAAGAGTCTTTCTCTTCTCCAGGGCATGGGACTGGATGTCTGTGTCATAAATCAGTTATCCAAAAACCTGAGTGTTCGTTTCTGTGCCTTCCACGCCATGAGGTGGATCTCGGAAATCTGTCTTGATCCCAACACCAACGCCAGACGCAGGAAGATCACTTTGAAGTCTAGTCCGAAGTGGGAGATGGCTTCATTTGGCCAGGCTCGCTTTTGGCTAGTTGAGATCTTTTGGAGTCCACGGGATGTCTCTGAATTCCTTGTTTCATTTCTGCGATGAGCCTGTGGTGAAGACTTCTCGGGGGACTGTCTCAAATCTTTACCCAAGTCCTCTGACGTTGAATTGCCTCTTTGGATTGTCACCTTTCCCTGAAGAATTAGTACCAAAGCAGGATGAATGAAGACACTGGATACGCCCATTGGAGACTTCTAACATCCAAGAAACTGGGATTCTAGACAAAGGATATATAGTCTCTCTGATGCATGGGGCAGGATGGATTCTCTATACTCTGTCTGCATCGATCCATCTGTGAAAGCATGAAGTACACATCCTTTCTTCCCTTTGGGGAGAAGCAGGGGGCATCTCCTGCCCATGTTAGAGAACTTTCCAGCATGTTTCTGTTCTGTGCGAGTGGCCCGCTGTTGAACACGGCTATGCCCGCACCAAGCAGGCATTTCCATTTCGTTCTGTCATTGTTCCGGCAGCCTGGAGGTATTTGATAAATAGCATCCCTTTCTCCCTAATGGCACCGTCCCCAGTGAGAAAGCCATGGTCCTGCTCCTCACAGCTCTGCTGAGACCCAGGGTGGGTGATTGGGCTGTCCAGGGAGAAACTTCTGCTTCATCCCTGTTCACAACACAATGGTTAGAAAGAAGCTGATGGGCAGACATGCTCAAGGCCACTCTTGACATGCTCAGACGAGCCTCACCCATGAGAGAGTCAACAGAGGAACCCAGGTATGTAAGACCCGAGCTTGGATCAGGACTGGGCCTCCTTACCCCAATTCCTTAGTTTTCTATTAGCTTGGCAATCACGCTCACTAACTGCCCCATATGCCATGACTCATCAATGGCCATGACCCAAAGACTATAAAAAAAGCTCCCAGAAGAGACTGATGCAGTATTACTTCTTATACTCTAGCCCACCGAAGTATCTCTTTTTTTTTTCAGTTTTCTTTTTATTTTATTTTGTTTTAAATTTTTATTACTGAGACACCACGAGGTACAGTTGTAGACTTACAAATTTTTGTGCTTGGGTTTCAATTATACAATGATCCAATACCCATCCCTCCATCAGTGCCCATTTCCCACCACCACGGATCCCAGCATCCCTTCCACCCTCCTTCCCCCCCATCCCACCCTGCCCTGGACTTAAATGGCTCCAGAATGAAATACAACAACCTTCACACACTTCCCTCTTATTGTGGCGGGAAGACGCTCGCTGGCAGGGTGGGTGTCTGAACATTATCTGTAATAAACTATTTTTTCTTTTTTTTAAATTTTTTTATTAGTGAAACACCTTGAGGTACAGTTGTAGACTTACAAATATTTGTGCTTGGGTTTCAATTATACAATGATCGAGTACTCATCCCTCCACCAGTGCCCATTTCCCACCACCACGGATCCCAGTATCCATCCCACCCCCCATCTCCCCCATCCCACCTTGCCTCTGTGGCAGGGCATTCCCTTTTGTTCTCTCTCTCTCTCCTTTTGGGTGTTGTGGTTTGCAAAAGAGGCATTGAGTGGCCATCGTGTTTGGTCTATAGTCAACTTTCAACATGCATCTCTCATCCCGGGAGGATCCTCACAACACCCTTTACTTGGTGCTCCCTTCTCTATCTGAGCTGCCTTTTCCCCTAGCATGTGCGGCTGGCCTCCAAGCCATGGAGTGAAACTTCTGGTACTTATCTCGTTTATTCTTGGGTGTTAGTCTCCTATTTTGTGTAATGAACTATTGTGAACTGTCTGTTGTAGCACTGTCTGCTCATTACACAAATGAACAATAGGGACGGAGGAATTGAACCCAGCTCAGCCGGGCTGGCTGCGTGCTAGGCAAATGCCCTAACCCCTGTGCTATTGCTCCAGCCCCAAGTTAGGAACAAAATTAAAAAATATTTTCAAGATAGCTACTGTGTATAGGCCTAACATAACTGTTCCACATATATAGACCTGTCCTGGCTCTAAACGGACAGGTTCTTAATTATAAGAGGAGAGTCCCGTCAGATTTTAAAAAGGTGTTGACAGGGCTGGAGCGATAGCACAGCGGGAAGGGCATTTGCCTTGCACGCGGCAGACCCAGGTTCAATTCTCAGCATCCCATAGGGTCCCCTGAACACCGCCAGGAGTAATTCCTGAGTGCAAAGCCAGGAGTAACCCCTGTGCATTGCTGGGTGTGACCCAAAAAGCAAAAGCAAAAAAGTGGTGAAAATTATTTAATACAAGCATACCATCATGGAGGACTTAATACTTGTCATGAAACAGCCATTTTAGCTGCTACTTGTACTCAGGAGGTGACGTTGATTCAAAGCAAAATTATAAATGCATCTAGGTAGCTAGTTTATCCATTTCTAAAGATGTAAGGCTAAGTTCCACTTGAAAAAGAAAGAGTAATGTTTCAGCTAGAAAGAACATCCTTAACAAAATAAATAAATAAATAAACATTTCTCTCGAGTCCCATAGAAGTCTGCAGCTGAAGTAAATACATTGATCTTCATCTTTGGTTCGATGATAACGTTGATTGAGATGTGCCTGCTTTCTCGCAAAGGGAAGAACAACTTGTGGCTAAAAGCAGTTATAGATATTTTTGCTAATCTCTGTCGTGAAAATGACATCTCCTTTTAAGCACCCCCAAGCAAGGTCAATAACAAGATATTTCATTTAAACTTGATCAATTAATTGGAATAAACATTCTACGCAAAATAACATTTACTCCGAAGGCTAGTCAAATTAAAGGCACTCCGTTCATAGACACGGTGGTCTAATCACATTTGCAAAGTCAGAAGGATGTGTAGCCTGAATTTCAGTCAGATTCACGATGGTTTCTTAAAAATCTTCCCCACACTCGAGGAAAAAATGTATCCGCCAGCGATGTCCTTGAGAATCTTGACATTTCATCTGTATTCTGCTCACTGGAACTTCAAGATCTGCTCCCAAAATTTAAAGCCTGTCGGCAGGACTATGATTGTGGAAAATGGAAAATATTTTTCAAAAATGTCTGAGAATGCTCCGACCCATATGCGTGTTTGTGGGGGGCCGTGTGATTCCGTGGACATATACAGGATAAGTGTCTTCTTGGCTCACGTCTTGGTGTGGGTGGAAGAGATTTTTTTTCCCAAAAAACACCCAACAAAACAGGAAGCAAATTACCATTACGGGCATTTTCAAGCAGACTCATTCTTGCTGTATTTGAGTCAATTGCATGCCTTGAAAAGTACACATTTTGGACACTTAGGAAGATTGCTTAGGGAAGACAGAATCTTTTAGTGATGAAACACCTACTATGTAAAACAGAAAAACCACTTAAGAGATATTTTAACAAAATACTTCATCTGACGAGTCACTTTTTTCTACCCATCTGATCTCAGGAAACTTGGAAATACAGCACAATTCTAGATAGTTTGCAGCCCACTTGGTGCTGATCCATTTTTTTTTATCCATAGCTTAGATGAATTTAGGAATATACAGAAATAGCCTTTTTCCCTGCTTACCTAGGATGAAGCTAGATTTTAGCTAAGCACAATTAAATATATATATATATATATATATATATATATATATATCACAATCACAACCATGCTGTTATTCGTCGATTGCCTCGAGCAGGCCCCAGTAACGTCTCCTTCGTCCTAGCCCTGAGATTTTTTTTAAAAAGTGCCATATTCCAGGCTCTTTCAGAGTTAGGAGAATGAGACCCTTCATTGTTACTGGTATTTGGCATATTGGGTACGCCACGGGGAGTTTGCCAGACTCTGCTGTGTGGGCAGGTTACATTCGGTAGCCTGACAGTTAGTCCAAAGTAGGAATGAGATGATAAGATGTCATGCGGCCGCAAATGCGGCCACGTGCTTCCAGGAGCTTGGTGTGATAATCTCTGGATCCTGGCCATTGTTGGGGTTACACAGCAGTTGGTGGGTGTAACTGTCTAGCTACTGGCAGGTCCAGTCCCAAACCGTGCAGGCTTGGAGACTTCAGCCCCGGGTCCCACATATCTGGGTTTCTCTGCCAGGAATGGCCAGGATCCAGAGATTATCACACCAAGCTCCCAGGAGAGAACAAGGCAGAGTCTCCTACCCTATGCCTGACTGTCCTCACCAGGGCCCAACAGCTGAAGACCTCCGGGCCCCAGCCAAGGCCATGCTGGGACCACTCTCCACACACTTGGATGAGCCTCACACATAAAATATATATATATATATATATATATATATATATATCAAAGTCCTTGACATCACTTAGTCATCAAGAAAATGCAAAGCCAAGTGACAGTGAGATGTCACTTCACACCAGTGAAATTCACACATGTCCACTGGAATAGAAACAGCCACTTTTTGTGGGTCTTTGAGGACAAAGGTTCCTACTAGCACTGTGGGTGTGACTATCAACTGGTCCAGCCTCTATGGAAAACACGACAGGAATTTCTCAAAAAAAAAATAAATAAAAGGGTAAAAATTTGAGCTCTCTTTGCTGGTTCTACAAGACTCATACCTGGTTTAATTTCAGGCACTCCAAAAAGTATACCCTGGATCCACTAGAATCGAATTTTGATCAAAAAGTGAACAGGCATGGAGTGATTGTACAGGGGGTAGGGTGATTGCCTTGCACACGACCAAACTGGGTTCGATTCCCGGCATCCCATAGGGTCCCCTGAGCACCACCAGGAGTAATTCCTGAGTGCAGAGCCAGGAGTCAGTCCTGAGCATCTTGGGTGTGACCCAAAAAGCAGAAATTTAAAAAAAAGAAGTGAACCCTGAACACAGTTTGCTGTGAACCCCTCCTTCCTCAAAAAATAAATAAGTGAGTTCCTATATGATCCAGAGGTTCCACTATCCGGAGAGCAGAAAAAATGATATTTTGAAAAGACATCTGCACAGCGGTAGGGCGTTTGCCTTGCACTCAGCCAGCCCAGCCCAGCAGGGTTCGATTCCTCTGCCCCTCTCGAAGAGCCCGGCAAGCTACCGAGAGTATCACGCACGCACAGCAAAGCCTGGCAAACTACCTGTGACATATTCGACACGCCAAACACAGTAACAAGAAGTCTCACGATGGTCACGTTACTGGGCCTGCTGGAGCAAAATCGATGAATGACGAGAGGATAGTGTTTGTTGATAGTGTTTGCTATAAAGAATGGGTCAAATCCCAAAGCAACGTCAATGGCCCAGAAGAGCTGCGTACATAAAGAAACCCCAATGTGTTTAGATACCATGAATCAACTGTTAGAAAAGATGAAAATTATGCCCTTTGCCACTACACGAACAGAACAGGAGGATAACATACTGAATGAAGTCAGTGGAAAGGAAATGGAGAAATAGAAAAGGACCGTTCTTGTATGTGGATTGCCAAGACATGTAGAAAGGGAATCATTAGATGGTCAGTGGTAATGGGCCCCAAGAATTGGCCTACCTGTCATCTGTTCTCAAGCCCGTGGGTTTTCTCCAGATTCTGATTATTGTGAGTAGTGCTGCAATAAACACAGACATGTAGACGGTATTTCTGTCGTGTTTTACACAATAGAATACAATGCAGCAGTTAGGGAAATGAAGTTATGAAATTTACTTATAAACGGATGGACTTGCACAAAAAAATAAACAATCGCACAAAAAATAAATAACTAAAAGAATCCAGTGGCCTTACTTCTTGATTTTTAATTATTGATTTAATCTGATAATTAAATAATTAGATACATGGAGAGTCTTGGGCTGGAGTGATAGCACAGTGGGTAAGGCATTTGCCTTGCACACAGCAAACATGGCCCACCCGAGTTCGATTCCTCCGCCCCTCTCGGAGAGCCCGGCAAGCTACCGAGAGTATCTTACCCGCACGGCAAAGCCTGGCAAGCTCCCCGTGACATATTCGAGATGCCAAACACAGTCACAACAAGTCTCACGGTGGAGATGTTACTGGGACCACTGAGCAAATCGATGAATAACTGGAGGACCATGACCATGACCATGAAAAGTCTCAGGCTGAGTGAAATGAGTCAGAAGGAGAGGGGCAGATATAGAATGACTGCACTCATCTGTGGAATAATAAAAAAAAAACCCATAAATATGAGACTAATACCCAAAGGACAGTAGAACCAAGGGCCAGGAGGATTAGTCTACGATTGGAAGCCTGCCTCAGGGGTTGGGGAAGAAGGCAGTTAGTTCCAAATAGAGAAGGGGCCAGTATGACAAAGATTATTGGTAATGATCGAACGATTGCTCTGGACAGGAATTGAGTGCTCAAAGTAGGTAAAGGAACAAACAGGATCATCTCTCAGTATCTGTGCTTCAAACCATAGAAGACAGACAGAGAGAGAGAGAGAGAGAGAGAGAGAGAGAGAGAGAGAAACAGAGAGACAAAAAGAAAGAGACAGAGACAAAGAGAGATTAAAAAGAGACAGAGACAGAGAGATATAAAGAGACAGAGATAGAGATAAAGAGAGACAGAAACAGAGAGAGACAGAGAGAAAAAGACAGAGACAGAGATAAAGAGAGACAGAGACAGAGAGAAAGTTCTTTCCACAGAGCCATAGAGGCAGGCAGGGCGAGGGGCTGTGTCAAGAGGAATATTCTGGGGACATTGGTGGTGGGAAATGTGCCCTGGTGGAGGGACGGGTGTTGGACCATTGCATGAGTGAAACCTGACCATGAACAGCTTTGTAACTGTCTATCTCATGATGGTGACTCGTTAAAAAGAAATAAAAATCAAAATATGCATATAAATAAAATTTAAAAATAAAGCATTGGCATGCAGGACTCACTTTGCTGGGCCAGTGCAATGGGTCAGACTCTTGCCTTGAACATGGCCAACCTGGGTTGGATCTACGGCACCCCAGAGGGTCCCCTGAGCACTGCCCGAAGTGATCCCTGAGCACAGAACTAGAAGGAAACCATGAGCACTGCTGTGAGCGTCCCAAAACAATCAAACAAATACAAAAAAAATTAGGAGAAAACAATCTCATTACACAAAAACTAAATTACATGTTATGTCAAACCCTTGAGGAAAATTCAGCTGCTTTCTTTGTCTTTCTGTTTGCTTCTGATGATCCGGGTTTTGCTGGTTGGATGGTCCAGTTTCTGACAACAGGTCATACGACCACAGAACCATGAACCTTTTATCCAAATTGACCTGCATTAACATATGCCTCAGAGACCTGGGCCCTACGCAAACAGGAAGAGAACGCTATTCAGGTCTCCCAAAGAAGAATAGAAAGAGCTATGCTTGGAATATCACATTTCACTCAAATGAGAGAAAGAATCCGGAGTTCTGACATCCGTCGATGATCAAGAATCAGGGACGCTGTCTCATTGGCCAAGGTGTCGAAAATCAGATGGACTGGTCACGTAATGAGATTTAAAGACGACCGCTGGACTAGAGCTGTTACCGACAGGATTCCACGGGATGTCAAAAGACCGCGTGGCCGCCCACCTCCCAGATGGTCAGACTTCTTCATCAAGATCATGAACGATCGGTTTGAGGCTCTTCATGTTCCCAGAGCGAACAGATGCCATTGGGCTACACTAGCACGCGACAGGGACAAATGGAGACGTTACTGGCGCCCGCTCGAGCAAACCGACGACTGACGGGAAGTTAAGTGATTAAGTGATTAAGTGACCTAGCATTGGTTTAAAATCCGCGTATTTGAAGATTCCCAGGTCAAGGGTTTCACCAACAACCTTTCAGCCGTCCCTTCTAACCTGCCCCTCTGCTCTGCAGTGATCTCTCATCTCCAAAACCAAATCACTTTTGAGATGGGATTTTTCCCCTCACGTTTGGTTATTTTTTTTCTTTTACTTTTTGGGTCTGGAGCGATAGCACAGCGGTAGGGCGTTCGCCTTACAAGCGGCCAACATGGCCGACCCGAGTTCGATTCCTCCGCCCCTCTCGGAGAGCCCGGCAAGCTCCCTGTGACGTATCCGATATGCCAGACACAGTAACAACAAAGTCTCCAATGGAGACGTTACTGGGCCTGCTCGAGCAAATCGACGATCAACGGGAGGGCCTTTACTTTTTTACCTTACCTTACTTTTTGGGTCACACCCGGCAATGCAGGTGGCTGACTCGTGGCTCATGCACTCAGGAATTACCCCTGGAGGTGCTCAGGGGACCCTAGGGGATGCTGGGAATCGAACCCAGGTCGGCTGCGTACAAAGCAAACGCCCTCCCTGCTGTGCTATCACTCCAGCCCATCACGTTGGTTGGTTATTGATGGTCTCAGCGGGGTGACAAAGCACCTCACATTACTCTTCCTGGCTTAGTTCACCTTGCGTGTTGGCCTGAATGTCTTTCCCCCTGGGTGCAAAGGAGGGAATTTCCCCGTGGGTGTTGCTCAGAGGAGAAATACTCATGTATGCAATGCCTAAAGCCCAGTTTATTGATTGTCTCATTGTTCAATGGCTATTTAGGTGGATTCCATGGTTGGGAGGCCGGGGTTCAGGCTGACAAAAGTCTAGAAGGGTGAGTCTGTCTCTCCAAATTAGTGTTTTCGTAGCCTCGGAGTCCCTAGTTGCAAGCAATATTGCTGACTGCTGGCATGTTTCCATTCTGGGTCTTTTAAGGTCTCTCCCTCCTGTTTTCTCTAGAGGGGTATGTGTGCGTTCCTCATCATCTTTTGATAGTTTTTCTTTCCATACCAGTCAGAGACCTGGGCCCTACGCAAACAGGATGAGAACGCTCTTCGGGTCTCCCAAAGAGGAATTGAAAGAGCTATGCTTGGAATATCACGTTTCACTCAAACGAAAGAAAGAATTCAGAGTTCCGACCTCCGTGGATGTTGATCAAGAATCAGGGACGCTGTCTTGTTTGCCAAGGTGTCGAAAATCAGATGGGCTGGACACGTAATGAGATTTAGAGACGACCGCTGGACTAGAGTCATGACCGACTGGATTCCACGGGATGTCAAAAGACCTCATGGCCGCCCACCTACCAGATGGTCAGACTTCTTCATCAAGATCCTGAACAATCGGTTTGAGGCTCTTCGTGTTCCCAGAGCGAACAGACGCCATTGGGCTACACTAGCACGCGACAGGGACAAATGGAGACGTGACTGGCGCCCGCCCGAGCAAATCGACGATTGACGGGAAGTCAAGTGATCAAGTGGCCAGTGGTAAAAGGATACTATAACGTTTTCTTTTTTTTCCTTCTTTTGGGGGGAGGTTACACCCAGTGATGCTCAGGGTTTACTCCTGGCTCTGCACTCAAAAAATTACCCTGGCGGTGCTTAGGGGATCATACGGGGCACCAGGGATTGAACCCGGGTCTGCCGCGTGAAAGGCAAATGCCCTCCCCGCTGTACTATGGCTCCAGCCCCCATACGATAGGTTTTCTTAGTCATTCTCCTTGTTCTATTTGCTGAGTTCTTTTTTGCCCGATGTGTTTGCTTGTTCGTTTGTTTACCTGCTCTGTTCACCAGATAGGTTTCATCTGTTTTCTCACCATGGGATTAGACAAAACATAATGTTTCTGGCCAGTTGTAGTTACTGGTTTTGGCATATCAAATACACAAGGGATAGCTTGCCAGGCTCTTCCGTGCGGGCGGAATACTCTCGGTAGCTTGCTAGTCTTTCTGAGAGGGATAGAGGCTTTTGGGGCGACCTCTAATCACCCTTGTAGGTGTTACCATATTTGAACCCTATCAAATATGGTACGACAATTCCGGAAGATGGGTATTTAATGTCTTATGATGTGTCGTGCGGCCGCAAAGCAGCCGTGCGGGTCCGGAAAGCATCCTGGAGTGTGGCGACGGCTGGGTAGTGGGAGTAGTGTCCGCTCGAGCAAATCGACGACTAACGGGAAGTTAAGTGATTAAGTGAATGTTTCTGGCATTAAACACAACTTGAGTTTCTAGAGGCAAGACCCTCGGTCACCATTACTCTTGGTTGTTGTTATTGTTTCACTCTATGGCTGGATTTGGTTCAGAAACTTGGCACCTGAGTCCTGGGATTATTCCCCCAAGAATCTCCTTCCCCATCTGATTCCTTAAGAAGAGAGATCCTTTTAAAAATTCTTTTCCGGGGCTGGAGCGATAGCACAGTAGGAAGGACGTTTGCCTTGCACGCGGCCGACCCGGGTTCGATTCCCAGCATCCCATAGGGTCCCCTGAGCACTGCCGGGAGTAATTCCTGAATGAAGAGCCAGGAGTAACTCCTGTGCATCGCCGGGTGTGACCCAAAAAGAAAAAAAATAAATAAAAATTCTTTTCCATAAAATAAACGAATAAATAAAAATTCTTTTCCAGGGGCTGGAATGATAGTACAATGTGTTGGGTGTTTGCCTTGCACGTGGCCAACCCGGATTCGATCCCCAGCATCCCATGGGGTCCCCCAAGCACGTGCCAGGAGTGATTCCTGAGTGCAGAGTCAGGAGTAAACCCTGTGTATCGCTGGATGTTGCCCAAAAAGCAAAAAAAAAAAATTGTTTTCCAGATCACAGAACACAACACAAGTAACACAAGTTAAACATTATTCAGAGTGACTCGACCTTTGAAAAGAATCACATAAGACAGAAATGCGGGAGGCACTGTTATGTGATGAGAAGGAGTCTTGACTCACTCTTCACCCATGGTCTTACCTCGAGGACTCCCTCGTTCCCAGGAAAACAACTCAACAGCCAAGGGGTCATAAAATGGCAGGAGACTGGCTGGAAGGAAGGAAGGAAGAAAGGGAGGGAGGGAGGGAGGGAGGGAGAAAGGGAGGGAGAAAGGAAGGAGGAAGGGAGGAAGGGAGGAAGGAAGGGGAGGAAGGGAGGAAGGAAGGAAGGGAGGGAGGGAGGGAGGGGGAGGGAGGAAGGGAGGAAGGGAGGGAGGGAGGGAGGGAGGGAAGGAAGGAAGGAAGGAGGGAAGGAAGGGAGGGAGGGAGGGAGGGAGGGAGGGAAGGAGGGAGGGGAGGAAGGAAGGAAGGGGAGGAAGGAAGGAAGGAAGGGGAGGAAGGAGGGAAGGAAGGAGGGAAGGAAGGAAGGAAGGAAGGAAGGAAGGAAGGAAGGAAGGAAGGAAGGAAGGAGAGAGGGAGGCAGGAAAGAAGGAAGTAGGGAGGGAGAGAGGGAAGGAGGGATGGAGGGAGGGACAGAGGAAGGAAGGACCTCCTTCTCTTTCTCTTTCTCCTCTCCCCCCTTCCCTCCCTCCCTCTCCCTCCCTGTCTCTCTCCCTTCTCTCCTTTTCTTTCCCTCTCTCTCCCTGTTTCTCTCCCTCCCTCTCTCTCTTCCTCCCTCCCTCTCTCCCTCCCCCCCCTCTCTCTCTTTCTCTCTCTGGCAATTTGGATCACACCCAGTGATGCTCAGGGCTGACTCCTGGCTCTGCACTCAGGGATCACTCATGGTGGGGCTCAGGGGACCCTATGGGACGCTGGAGATAGAACCTGGGTTGACCACATGCAAGGCAAATGCCCTCCTTGCTGTACCATGGCGCCATCTCCACCATTGAGGGTCAGAACTGGCTCACCGCTGGCATCCAAGAATCGTGCAGGCAAGGGGGAATTGGGGAGATTAATATCTATGAACGATTTTCTCCAGGTACCTTCATTTTCATTATTATGCTACCACTGAGGGGTTCCACTGAGCACAACCAGCTTACAGATTCAACAAAGAAAAATGTAACACTTGTTTTTTAAAATAAAGATAACTTGGCGAGCGTCTTTCAGCCTCCTTCAGAGACCTCTTTGCCGCTCTTTGTGACTTTATTCTTACTTTCTTCCGGGCCCCCAGATAACTCCTGCGGTTTTTTCCTCCTCGGAAAGCCCTCTGATTTCACTTGAAATTTCAGCAAGTGTCTCTTTGACGGTACCGATATTTTCTGCCACGAGAGAACATAGCAATTCTGTCACACGCGAGTATCTTTAAACAAAGAACAATCTTTTATTTCCCATCTCCACCAGAGCCCCGTGCCACTTTAAAACCATTAGCTACTTATTGTTGCGGACAGAATTTGTCATTTTTATTAAACTTTTCCTCCCTCCCCCGTTCCTCCCCCCTCCGCCAACATCCCCAAAGGAACAGGAGTAGTTATGGCTTAAAAATAGAGTTTCTTATCTGGAACCAGGCCCCCCAAAAAAGTGGTTCTTAAAAATAGAAGGAGTCTGAATGGTCTTCATGAGCCAAATGATGAATAGGATGGAACAAAGGGAGAAATACAGAAAATAGACTGCAGGCGGGTATTTTGTTCACTGCCTACCATTGTGAAGTCGCCAATAATTATTATAAAAATAATCAAAGCATCCCGGTTTGATTTCTGAACTGAGACCAACGAGGCAAAGGAGAAAAATCAGGGCTTGGTTTTTTTTGTTTGTTTGTTTGTTTTTTGTGGGGAAAACACTTGGATGTGCTCAGGGCTAACTCCTGGCTCTGCACTCAGGGATCACTCCTGGTGGTGCTTGGGGAACCAGATGGGGGCCAGGAGATTGAATCCAGGTAGGCTGTGTATAAGGCAAACATCCTACCTCCTCCTCAGAAGAGAAAAATTAGGAGGAAAAAGATAGTGCAAAATAGTGGGGGCTGGAGCGATAGCACAGCGGGTAGGGCATTTGCCTTGCACGCGGCTGACCTGGGTTTGATTCCCAGCATCCCATAGGGTCACCCAAGCACCGCCAGGAGAGATTCCTGAGTACATGAGCCAGGAGTAAAGCCTGTGCATTGCTGGGTGTGACCCAAAAAGCAAAAAAAAAAAAAGGAGTTGTGTGTTTTCCAGTGACCCTAGATACCTTTGTGTGATTCATGACGATTCATGAGCAATTTTACATCATACAACGTGTCTGGGATTTTTCCACGCTGGAGCGATAGCACAGTAGGTAGGGCATTTGCCTGGCACGTGGTCGACCCAGGTTCGATTCCTCTGCCCCTCTCGGAGAGCCCAACAAGCTACCGAGAGTATCCCACCCACACGGCAGAGCCTGGCCAACTCCCCGTGGCGTATTCATTCTGCCAAACACAAAAACGAGTCTCAGAATGGAGACGTGACCCGTACCCGCTCGAGCAAATCAATGAACAACAGGAGGACCATGCTACAGTACTACAGATTTTTTGTGCAATACACCTGCCCGAGATATTCTTAGCAATTCCACCGTATTTGGGCTCCCTCACAAATCTGTGTTGCCAATATCTCAAGAATGATGAATGCTATTCAGACTCTTAAACATCAAGGCCATTGTACTGACAAAGAGGGAGTCATCGTGATTTTAAAAGCTTTACCGCCCCTCTCGGAGAGCCCAGCAAGCTACCGAGAGTATCTCGCCCGCACGGCAGAGCCTGGCAAGCTCCCCGTGACGTATTCGATATGCCAAACACAGTAACAACAAAGTCTCCAATGGAGACGTTACTGGGCCCGCTCGAGCAAATCGATGATCAACGGGAGGGCCTTTACTTTACTTACTTTACCTTTTTCTAGTTCTCATCCTGTTTGCGTAGGGCCAAGGTCTCTGAGGCATATGTTAATGCAGGAAGAACAGTGGAATCGAAGAGATGTGCCCGGAGCCGGAGGTTCCTGAATAGGATGAGAACGCTATTCGCTATTTGGGTCTCCCAAAGAGGAATCGAAAGAGCTATGCTTGGAGTATCACGTTTCACTCAAATGAGAGAAAGAATCCCGAGTTCCGACATCCGTCAACGATCAAGAATCAGGGACGCTGTCTCCTTTGCCAAGGTGTCGAAAATCAGATGGGCTGGTCACGTAATGAGATTTAGAGACGACCGCTGGACTAGAGCTGTTACCGACTGGATTCCACGGGATGTCCAAAGACCGCATGGCCGCCCACCTACCAGATGGTCAGACTTCTTCATCAAGATCATGAATGATCAGTTTGAGGCTCTTCGTGTTCCTAGAACGAGCAGACTCCATTGGGCTACACTAGCACGCGACAGGGACAAATGGAGACGTTACTGGCGCTCGCTCGAGCAAATCGACGATTAACGGGAAGTCAAGTGATCAAGTGACCTTTTTCTAGTTAACTCATCATTTTGGGCGGGGGGTAGAAAAGGACTCCATGAGTAGTACGTCTTAAGAATTACAGATTGATTAGATAGTAGGACTCAACTTCCCAGCAAAGAGGAACTCGTTTCCATCAGGAATTACACCGGTATACAAAACAGTGGAATTACAGGACGGCTGCAAACGGTTTCCATGTTCATTTCTTTCAGGCCGGGCCAAACAGATACTAATCCAATTTCAGCCTTTCTTGTTTCCTAGGTATTGAAGGGATGGACCCAACCCGCCCTTATTGGCATTTTTGCTGGCTCTAGAGAAAAGCACAGAGGGCTGCTTCTGCCAGGGGAGCTTGTGTTCTTATCTGATCTCATCACATCCTGCTTTCATTCTTTTTGAGAAAAAACCCAATGTTCTGCCTCCCGAAAGGGGCTTGGCTTGATCTGGCACCACGAGGAAATACACGCGTGTTCTTCCAAAAGTGTTTGTCTTCAGCAAGATTGGCAGAGACCCACAGAGGACTTGGCTTTGGGTCTACAACTCCGGAGTGGCATTGGATGTTATTGGAGACCCAAAGAGAACTCTGTGGAAATTGATAGGATGATTTTAATCTTACAAGCCGGTTGCACACCTGGTGTTTGACCCCTGAAGAGCACTGATGTCTTGGGCAACAGATGTCCCTAAATGTTTGATGTCTCCCGTGAGTACATTGAAAATATTGGAGAGAATCTCTGACTTTATTATTTTTTTTCCTTTTTGGGTCACACCCAGCAATGCATGGGTGTTACTCCTGGGTCATGCATTCAGAAATCACTCCTGGCGGTGCTCGGGGGACCCTATGGGATGCTGGGAATTGAATCTGGGTCAGCCGTGTGCAAGGCAAACGCCCTCTCTGCTGTGCTATCACTCCAGCCCCTAGCATCCAGATGATCCCTCAAGCACTGCAAGGAGTGATCCCTGAGCACTGCAAGGAGTGATCCCTGAATGCAGAGTTAGGAGTGACCCCTGAGAATTGCCAGCGGTGACTCCCAAATGAAAAAAGAATAAAATTAAATTTAATTCATTACAAATAAATTTTGGGCTGGAGCGATAGCACAGCTGGTAGGGCGTTTGCCTTGCAAGCGGCCAACATGGCCAACCCGAGTTTGATTCCTTCGCCCCTCTCGAAGAGCCCAGCAAGCTACCAAGAGTATCTCGCCTGAACGGCAAAGTCTGGCAAGCTCCCCGTGACGTATTCGACATGCCAAACACAGTAACAACAAGTCTCACAATGGAGAAGTTACTGGGCCCACTCGAGCAAATCAATGAACAATGGGAGGACAGTGACAGTGACAAAAATAAATTTTAAGGGACTGGAATGATAGCACAGCAGGTAGGGCATTTGCCTTGCACACCAGGAATAATTCCTGAGTGCATGAGCCAGGAATAATCCCTGTGCAACGCCACGTGTGACCCAAAAAGCAAATAAATAAATAAAAATTTAAAGACATTCATAATTTTTAAAAATTTATGAAATTCAATTTTTAGAAAGAGTTACACTTGTGCACAGCAAGTGCACAAACTGTTTGCATGCAACAAATATGGAAAAATGATAGATTAAAATAAGAAGTCTCAGGTTGGAGTGATAGCACAGCGGGTAGAGTGTTTGCTTTGCACACGGCTGACCTGAATTCAATCCCCAGCATCCCAAATGATCCTGCAAGCACCAGCAGGAGTAAATCCTGAGTGCAGAGTCAGGAGAAATTCCTGAGCATCACTGGGTGTGACCCAAAAAGCAAAATAAAATAAATAAACTGTCACTGTCACTGTCCTCCCGTTGTTCATCAATTTGCTCGAGCAGACCCAATAACGTCTCCATTGTGACACTTGTTACTGTGTCTGGCATATCGAATATGTCACAGGGAGCTTGCCAGGCTCTGCTATGTGGGCGAAATACTCTCGGTAGCCTGCCAGGCTCTCCGAGAGGGGTGGAGGAATCGATCCCGGGTCAGCCACGTGCCAGGCAAATGCCCTACCTGCCGTGCTATCAAAATATAATAGATCATATATACTTAATAGATCGTATATACAGTATATATCTTACTGTATATACTGTCTCTGTTCATCAATTTGCTCGAGCAGGCCCAGTAACGTCTCCATGGTGAGACTTGTTGTTACTGTGTTTGGCATGTCGAATACATCACGGGGAGCTTGCCAGGCTCTGCCATGTGGGCGAGATACTCTTGATAGCCTGCCAGGCTCTCCGAGAGGGGCGGAGAAACTGAACCCGGGTCAGCCACGAGCGAGGCGAGCGCCCTACCCGCTGTGGTATCAAACTATAATAGATCATATACATTATATCTTACTGTAAATACTGTCACTGTCACTGTCATCCCGTTGTTCATTGATTTGCTCGAGTGGGCCCAGTAACGTCTCCATGGTGAGACTTGTTGTGACTGTGTTTGGCATGTCGAATACGTCACAGGAAGCTTGCCAGGCTTTGCCATGCAAGCAAGATACTCTCAGTCACCTGCCAGGCTCTCCAAGAGGAGCGGAGTAATCGAGCCTGGGTCGGCCATGTGCAAGACGAACACCCTACCCGCCATGCTATAGCTCCAACCCAAATAAATAAAAATAAATAAAAATATAAAATAAGAGTCTCCGGTTTCCTCTTCCAGCTGCTGTGAACCGTTCCGTTTTGGATGGCTTTCATGCTCCATTTTTAACACTCCTGAGAATTCTTGGCTTCTTTCTGTTAAATGAGAGGTTAGAAATTACCCGGCACCGAAGATTCTGCCTCAGATCTTTGGGTCTCACTGGCAATGAACAAGACGTAAGGCCAACTAGAGAACCCCAAAGACCTGAAGTGACCACACCTCTGTGGATGAGTCCTGGGCAATCCCTGGACGAGACCCAGAGATTCTTGAACTCATTGCCTGTTTGGGGGCATTCTGGCTGGTTTTCAGGTTGAGTGATGCTAGTTCAAATACGGCTTCCAGGAGCACAATAGCACAGTCATCTTTTTGGAATAGAGTTTTAAGGGCCTTGGGGTAGACTACTCAGAGAAGATAGATAGCTGGGTGTCATGGAAGCCCACTGTATCACTGTATCACTGTCATCCTGTTGTTCATCAATTGCCTCAAGCAGACCCCAGTAACATCTCCTTCGTCCTAGCCCTGAGATTTTAGAAAGTGCCACATTCGAGGCTCTTGCAGGGTCAGGAGAATGAGACCCATCATTGTTACTGGGTTTTGGCATATTGAATACACCACGGGGAGTTTGCCAGACTCTGCCGTGTGAGCAGGATACTCTTGGTAGCCTGCCAGGTTCTCCAGAGTAAGAACTAGATAATAAGATGTGCGACTGCAAATGTGGCCACGTGCTTCCAGGAGCTGGGTTTTATAGTCTCTGGGTCTCGGCTGTTGATGGGATTACATGGCTCTGGGGGCAGTTGGTGGGTGTAACGCCTACATACTGGAAGATGGGGGGTCTGGGTTGGAGGAGGACCCGGTCCCAATTCGATCAGGCTTGGATATCTACACCCCGGGTCCCGCACACCTGGGTTCCTCTGCCGGTTCCTTCATGCATGAGACTCGTCCGAACGTGTGAAGAGTGGTCTTAAGCATGGCTGGGGCTGGAACCGAAAGTTCAATTATTACATAATTTGAGAAATGTCCACACTGCTTTGAGGGGTCAAAAAAAAAAAAAAAAGATGAGCCGGTTGACATTCCCAGGAGAAATACATTCAACAGCAACGGTGATTAAGGCAGAGAGGAGAGATGGAACAGCTTGCCAAGAAAGTCGCTGAAATACTTCTCTTGTATGTAATTTCTGCATTTTCCATCTCTCCTGTTCGGGCTGCCATGGGACAGCAAAGATGCAAGGCTAAGGGCTTTCTCAGAACACCTGCGTCGTGTTAATTTGTCAGCGCCGTAGATGAGAAGAAAACCATGTTATCCCTTCTTTGATGTGGTGAAAACTATCCAACGATGACACGCTTTCATTAGCATGAACACCTGCGCCGTTGGGTGTGGTACCTCTTGTTCATTGGATTGCATTTTCTGCCATCGGTGGTGGGTTTGAGGAACGTGTCCCGGTGGACATGAGAATCGGCATCTTCTGGTCTTTGTCACGCTCAAAGGTGCCTGGCTCAGCTGCCGTGGGCTGAGTCCGAGTGAGTCCGAGGGACTTGCTTACACCGTGTTTCGGAGAGTGAATTAATTTTCCAAACCTGTTTCCTGAACTCGGGCAGATAAGAAAGAAGGAAGTGCCTGGTCAGGTTCAATGGGAAGGTCCATCTATTCCCGACGCAGCACTGTTGTGAAATTAAAATGTTGCCTCTCTCTTCTCCGAAAATATATCCAAGGTTTAATGAATGTGTCTGGGCCATTAGCGGGTCTTAACTCCTCCTTTTTACTGCCTCTGCTACC
The DNA here is from genome assembly GCF_029834395.1 of Sorex fumeus. Taxonomy (NCBI): domain Eukaryota; kingdom Metazoa; phylum Chordata; class Mammalia; order Eulipotyphla; family Soricidae; genus Sorex; species Sorex fumeus. The sequence goes on from NW_026606175.1 coordinate 599,248, forward strand.
ATTCATACTTGCTCTTGGCAGAAATCAAGTTTTGCAACAAGATTTCAAGGGTCCCTCTCCCTATTTGTAATATCAATGTGTTTTTTTTAAATGGTGGAACATGACCCAATCTTATTTTATTGCTCTATGATTAAAATGACCTTAAGGATCATGACAGCAGAAAAGAACGGTTTCGGCCTCAAACCAAGACTCGACCTGGCTTGAAATTCTGTGCCTGCCAGCCTGCACCTAGAATATAATCAGTTTTGGATATCTCGCTTTCCTTCTTTTTTTTTTCTAATTTACTTTGGCAAGGTTTTCCTTTTTTAATTGAATCACCGTGAGATAGAGTGACATGCTTTGGGTGTTTGAATTTCAGTCATACAATGATGGAACTCCCATCCCTCCACCAGTGCCCATTCCCCACCACCAATGTCCCCAGTATCCCCCCATCCCAACCCTCCCCCTGCCTCCATGGCAGACAATCTCCCCCAGACTCTCTCTCTACTTTGGGGCACCATGGTTTGCAATACAGACACTGAGAGGCCATCACGATTGGTCCTTGATCTGCTCTCAGCACACATCTCCCATCCCGAGCGATCCCTCCATCCATCACTGACTCAGTGACCCTTCTCTCTCTCACAGCTGCCTTCTCCCCCAGGTGCCTTCTCCCCCAGCTGATGAGGCGGCTTCCAACCTTGGAACAATCCTCCTGGCCCTTGTCTCTACTGTCCTTGGGTGTCAGTCTCATTATGTTATTTTATATTCCACGAATGAGTACAGTCCTTCTATGTCTGTGCCTCTCTCTCTGATTCATTTCACTCAGCCTAAGACTCTCCACGCCCATCCACTTAGTAGCAAATTTCATGACTTCATCTCTCCTAACAGCTGAGTAGTATTCCATTGTGTAGATGGACCCAAGTTTCTTAAACCAGTCATCTATTCTCGGGCACTCGGTTTGTTTCCAGATTCTGGCTGTTGCGAACAGTGCTGCCATGAACATATAAGTACAGGTGTCAGGAAATTTCCCTTTCAGGAACCCACATGATTTCTTTCCCTGACACCCAAGCTTCCGTTTCGGAGAAGGAGTGAAATAATGGCGGGAGAATGTGGGCGTCATTCCCTCATTCTTTCCTGCTGTCCCAAAACTCTAGAAAGGACATAGGTTTGCCCCTAGGATGCATAGGAAACAGGAGTTGGAGCAAAAATTAAATTAAATTAAATCAGACCAGAGGCACCGGATATATAGGACAGTGGCACGCATTCGAGTCAGGCTCGATCCCCGTCTCCCCATAGCATGCCCCGAGCATGGCCAGGAGTTTTCCCTGAGTGCAGAGCTAGGAGTCAGCCCTGAGCACGGTTGGGTGTTGTCCCCAGACAAACCAACAGAAATAGACAAGGAGACCGGGATGGAGTCCTGAGGTTCTGCCAATGTACATGTCCTTTGAGCGAAGGAAAGAGAAAGGGTACAAAAGTCCTGGGCGCTACAGTAGCTTATTCATGTGGGTTCCACACACTGGCAGGTGCCAGGGGAGTCCCTTGACTGGTCGTTTCTGGGACATCTGTCGCCGTTTCCAGCGCTGAGACAGGAGATGTTTTTCCGTGTTTCTGTATTGGGGTGGTGGAGATGGGATTGGGTCATGATACTAGGAAAGCTCACGCAGAAGAAACAACCCACCCCTCAAGAGATGTAGCACTGTCTCACTGTCCTGCCGTGGTTCATCGATTTGCTCGAGGGGGCACCAGGAAAGTCTCCATGGTGAGGCTTGTTGTGACTGTTTTGGGCACCTCGAATATGCCACAGGAAGCTTGCCAGGCTCTGCCATGCGGGCGGGATACTCTCGGTAGCTTGCCGGGCTCTCTGAGAGGGATGGAGTAATTTGCTGAATATTTTATATTTAAATATCTAAGTATTTCATATATATATTTTTTGCTTTTTGGGTCACACCTGGTGATGCACAGGGGTTCCTTGTGGTGGTGCTCAGGGGACCATATGGGATGCTGGGAATCGAACCCGGGTTGGCCGCGTGCAAGGCAAACGCCCTACCCGCTGTGCTATCTCTCCAGCCCCAGTATTTTATATTTTTACATTAAATAGAAGCAATATGCCAAATACCAGTAACAATGATGGGTCTCATTCTCCTAAAGAGCCTTGAATATAATCTCAGGGCTAGGATGAAGGAGACGTTACTGGGGCCTGCTCGAGGCAATCGACGATTAACAGGATGATTTGTGATTTTGTGATTGAAATAGAAGCATAGTAACATAATGAATATTTTATATTTAAATATATAAAGATTTTATATTTTTTTACATTTTGTATTGTTATATTAAATAGTAGCATCGTAACATACTGAATATTTCATATGTAAATATATAACTCTTTTGTGTTCAATATTAAATATGAATAATAGAATATTCTGTAGCACTGTTGTCCCGTTGTTCATCGATTTGCTGGAGCGGGCACCAGTCACGTCTCCATGGTGAGGCTTGTTGTGACTGTGTTTGGCATCTCGGAGACGCCACGGGGAGCTTGCCAGGCTCTGCTGTGTGGGCAAGATACTCTCGGTAGCTTGCCGGGCTCTCCGAGAGGGGCAGAGTAATATGCTGAATATTTTATACTTAAATATATAAGTATTTTATATTTTTATATTGAATAGAAGTGTAGTAACATACTGAATATTTTATACTTAAATATATAAAGTTTTTTTTACATTTTGTATTGTTATATTAAATAGTAGCATCGTAACATACTGAATATTTTATATGTAAATATATAACTCTTTTGTATTCAGTATTAAATATGAATAATAGAATAATCTGTAGCACTGTTGTCCCGTTATTCATCGATTTGCTGGAGCAGGCACCAGTCATGTCTCCATTGTGAGACTTGTTAATAAAATCCATAATAATAATAAATTCTTACTCTGTTCATTGCCTGAGAATTAATAATCAATAATATAGCACTGTCCTTCCGTAGTTCATTAATTTGCTCGAGTGGGCACCAATCACGTCTCCACAGTGACACTCATTGTGACTGTGTGATGCCACCAGGAGCTTGCCAGGCTCTGCCGGGCGGGCGGGATCCTCTTGGGCACTGGCCAGGCTCTCCGAGAGGGACAGAGGAATCAAACCGGGGTTGGCCGCATGCAAGGCCATGGCCCTACCCACTGTGCTATCACCCCTCGAGAGTTAGAAAAGTAAATTATTGGGATCCAAAAGGAGACTCTCAAAGCAGGGCGAGCTTGTCAGGGACAGTGAAACACGCAACAAACCCGTATAGTCCACCCTGCCCCAGTGCAGACAAAGTCATGACAAGTCTAACAGTTGTGTGCACAGACCCGCAAAAATCACAGCGCTGGCCCCATTGATCCTGAAAAGCACAGTTCTCGCATTTTGAAAAAAAAAATGCTAAAAAATGCTCCGAAAGAGCAGAATCCTACATAGTTTTTCCTCATTGCTTTTATTTCATCGAAGCACTGTGATTTACCAAGTTATTCATAGTGGTTGAGTTTCAGGGATATAATAGTCTACGGCCAAATCCAACTCCCTTCCATTGTACCTCCATCATTTTATATAAAATAAATTTTTTATAAAAAAAATTTTGCTATAAATAAAAAGTCTCCTGCCCCTGCGCCTGGCTGTTCCTCGCCGGGGTCCCTTGGAGGGGAGCGGGTCGAGCTTCCCTCCCCGCCCCGACCGGGGCCCCGGCAGCCGAAGACGTCCAGGACCAGCCACCACCATGCTGAGACCACTCTCCGCACACGTGAAGGTACTAGCAGAGGGACAAAGCCACGCGGGTTCCGGGGCCGAGACCTCCCAGCCTACTCGGATTGGAGTCGAGCATCCTCCACCCAGATCCTCCAAATTCCAGTAGGCGGGGGTCACACCCACCACCTGGCCCCCTGGCGCCGTGTAATCCCATCAGCGGCCAAGACTCAGAGACTATAAAATCCAGCTCCCGGACATCTTATCAGGACATCTTTTTATGACATCTTATTGTCTCATTCCTACTTTGGACAAACTTGCAGGCTATCGAATGTAGCCTGCCCACAGGGCAGAGTCTGGCAAACTCCCCGTGGCGTACCAAATATGCCAAATGCCAGTAACAATGATGGGTCTCATTCTCCTCAAGAGCCTTGAATATAATCTCAGGGCTAGGATGAAAGAGACGTTACTGGGGCCTGCTTGAGGCAATCGACGAATAACAGGATGATGAATGAATGAATGAATGAATGAATGAAAAAAATTTTGCCCCTCTCAGAGAGCTCGCCAAGCTACAGAGAGTATCACGCCTGCATGTCAGAGCCTGGCAAGTTACCCATGGCGGAGTCAATATGCCAAAAATAGTAACCATAACGGGTCTCATTCCCCTGACCCTGAAAGAACCTCCAATCCTTGGAAAAGATGAATAAGGAGAGGTTGCTAAAATCTCAGGGCTGGAACGAATGGAGACGTTACTGGCACCTGCTTGAGAAACTTGATGAACAAGGAGATGACAGTGATACAGTGAAAAAAATTATAAAATTTTATAATTAAAAAATTCAAATCATTGTTTTATTTCTTTGATTTTTGTCTTGTTTTGAGATCACACCCGGCAATGCTCAGGGCTTACTCCTGGCTCTGCGCTCAGGGATCACTCCTGGTGGAGTTCAAGGGACCCTATGGGATGCTGGGGATCAAACCTGCGTCACTTACATGCATGGTGAGAACCCAACCCACTGTGATATTACTCCAGCCCCGAATTGTGCTGTTTTTCAAGAAACTGCATTTCAAGGAAATGTCTTTTGCATTTTTCTATTTGCCACGCATAAAAATAATAGAACTTTGATAGCTCAAATTCAGCTTTTAGTCTCAAATGGTTCTAAATTTAAATTGCAAATGTCGAAAGTAGACTATGGACCGAACATGATGGCCACTCAATGCCTCTTTTGCAGACCACAACACCCAAAAGGAGAGAGAGAGAGAACAAAAGGGAATGCCCTGCCACAGAGGCAGGGTGGGATGCGGGGGAGATGGGGGGTGGGAGGGATACTGAGACCCGTGGTGGTGGGAAATGGCCACTGGTGGAGGGATGGGTACTCGATCATGGTATAACTGAAACCCAAGCACAAAAATTTGTAAGTCTACAACTGTACCTCATGGTGTTTCCCTAATAAAAAAAATGCAAATGTCACCGAGGAGGATGAGATTGAAGATCTTCCTGACTATGCTAAGTTGCTTGGGTGAACCCAGAACATCCATCGTCCCAACTATATAAACGTGTAGATATTCAAGGAGACAAATGTGTTAGATGCATGACCTTATAATACAATAGTCGAGTGAAAAGGGTTGTTTGGGGCTTTTTTTTTTCAAAGCTGGGATAATCCAGATCTATTCTTGAAAAGAAATGATCTCTCCTTAAGCACTAAATGGATTCCATCATTTTTTTCCCTATCAACTTTATCATTATTCTAATTAAATGTCAAATTAAATGTGTATATCCAATTTAGGGAGTGATAGGACCGTTAGAGCGAGGAAACCAAAGAACACACATCATTCTCCTGTTTATTGAGCATAGACATCTTACAGGCTGAGTGTGTCAAGATACACAAGAGGGCCAGGGTACTGGCTCATGCACTCAGGAATTACTCCTGGCAGTGCTTGGGGGACCCTATGGGATGCTGAGAATCGAACCCGGGTCGGCCACGTGCAAGGCAAACGCCCTACCCGCTGGACTATCACTCCAGCCCAATAAAAAAAAATTTTTTTTTTAAATTATAGTTGTGTCGGGATCAGAAGAAAACTTTGAAACGTGGATTTGCGAATGGAGACAGATAGTATTGACGTCCAAACGGGTAGCACTGTTCAGAGTTTCGGATGCAAAAGAACACCAGCACAGCCCATGGACTGGATTTTTCTGGATTATGCATTCGCAGTGGAAGGGGAACTCATCACGGAGCACTGTTAATTGCATTTACAAGGAACACTTGTACAGGTATTTGCTGCTGATGTTCCTGGGACTGGGAGATTTCCACGGGAAATTTCGGTTGGGTCTTTTGGGCTGTTGTCTGGGATGTAACGAACATTGACATTTAAATTAAACTGGCAAATTCGCCCCTGCTAAGTGTGAAGGAGGGAGTAAACACTCCAGGATTTTTTTTTTTTGCTTTTTGGGTCACACCTGGCGATACAAAGGGGTCACTCCTGGCTTTGCACTCAGGAATTACCCCTGGCGGTGCTCGGGGGACCCTATGGGATGCTGGGAATTGAACCCAGGTCAGCCTTGTGCAAGGCAAACACCCTACCCGCTGTGCTATCGGTCCAGCCCCACGTCAGGGTTTTTTTTTTTTTTAACTGGGACCGGTATAGAGAGATATGAATTGAGATTCCAGGAACTGTGCACCGGTATGAACCAGGATTTACGATAAGGCTTAAGGCCAACAACTTTAGCTCTACAGTGCATATGAATTTTAAAATTGTCAATGAAGGGGTAATTCGGGTCTCCCAAAGAGGAATCGAAAGAGCTATGCTTGGAATATCACGTTTCACTCAAATGAGAGAAAGAATCCGGAGTTCCTACATCCGTTGACCATCAAGAATCAGGGACGCTGTCTCGTTTGCCAAGGTGTCAAAAATCAGATGGGCTGGACACGTAATGAGATTTGGAGACGACTGCTGGACTAGAGCCATTACTGACTGGATCCCACGGGATGTCAAAAGATCACGTGGCCGCCCACCTACCAGATGGTCAGACTTTTTCATCAAGACCCTGAACGATCGGTTTGAGGCTCTTCGTGTTCCTAGAACGAACAGACACCATTGGGCTACACTAGCACGCGACAGGGACAAATGGAGACGTTACTGGTGCCCGCCCGAGCAAATCGACGATTATCGGGAAGTCAAGTGATCAAGTGATCAATGAAGGGACAGAGTGATCATACAGGTAGCCTTGGACGCAGTCAACCCAGGTTCTAACTCCATTACATCTGAGCACTGCCAGGAGTTATCCCCGAGTGCACAACCAAGAGAACAGCTGAGTGTTTCTTTTTAAAAAAAATGTCAATGGAATTGTTTTCCTTTTAAGTTGAAAAAATACATTTACATATGTGCATGTGATCTATACACACGTCAGTATTTCATCAGTGGAATTGTGGATAGTGAGTAAAACAAAGGGATCTGACCACTGAACTCATAAGTACACAAGTGTTTTGTTTAAAAAAAAAACATGTTTTTTTTTTTTAAATGTGGGAAACCTGAGTTAAAGTGGAATAGCATGAAATTTACTTGTACTAGGGCTGGAGCGATAGCACAGTGGGTAGGGCATCTGCCTTGCATGCAGCCAACATGGCCAACCCGAGTTCGATTCCTCCGCCCCTCTCGGAGAGCCCGGCAAGCTACCGAGAGTATCTCGCCCACACGGCAAAGCCTGGCAAGCGACCCGTGACGTATTCGATATGCCAGACACAGTAACAACAATGTCTCCAATGGAGACGTTACTGGGCCAGCTCGAGCAAATCGATGATCAACGGGAGGGGCCTTTACTTTACTTACTTATTTACTAAGATGGTAGGTTAACTTTGGTGAAAATGACTCCATTATAATCCACTATTTAGAGTCAAATCCAACATGTTGTCTGAAGTGTGAGTCGATCTATACCGACCTATTTATTTGGTAATTGGATATATGCATTAGAAAATGTCTAAGACAGGGTTGGGAGTGATAGCACAGTGGGTAGGGCATTTGCGTTGCACGTTGCCAACCTGGGTTCAATTCCTAGCATCCCATATGGTCCCCCGAGCACCACCAGGAGTAATTCCAGAGTGCAAAGCCAGGAGGAACCCCTGTGCATCATTGGGTGTGACACAAAAAAGCAAAAAAAAAAAAAAAAAAGAAAGAAAGAAAGAAAGAAAGAAAGAAAGAAAGAAAAAATGTCTAAGAGTAGATACATGTCAATATTGGGATTTGAATTGATATTTGAAGTAATGACTAGCTAAGCATGCCATTTGGTATTGGGCCTCTAATAATGCCTGCCCATAGAATGGGAATACTTGGAGAATTTAAAGTAGAATTTAATGGCTAAAACCACATGAACTGGGAGCACTCTAAATGAGTGTGCCGAGACTGATCAGGGATTTTTAGGAATGCAAATGCTTAACCAGAAACATCACGATGATCACGACCATCCTGTTATTCGTCAATTGCCTCGAGGAGGCCCCAGTAACGTCTCCTTCGGCCTAGCCCTGAGATTTTTTAAAAAGTGCCATATTCAAGGCTCTTTCAGAGTTAGGAGAATTAGACCCATCCTTGTTACTGGTATTTGGCATATTGGGTACGCCACGGGGAGTTTGCCAGACTCTGCCGTGTGGGCAGGTTACATTCGGTAGCCTGCCAGGTTGTCCAAAGTAGGAATGAGATAATAAGATGTCAGCTTCCGGGAGCTGGGTTTTATAGTCTCTGGGTCTTGGCCATTGATGGGATTACACAGCACCAAGGGGCCAGTTGGTGGGTGTGACCCCCGCCTACTGGAATTTGGAGGATCTGGGTGGAGGAAGCTCAGCCCCAATCCGAGTAGGCTTGGAGATCTCAGCCCCGGGACCCGTGTGCCTTTGTTCCTCTGCCTGTACCTTCATGTGTGCAGAGAGTGGTCTCAGCATGGTGGTGGCTGGTTCTGGAGGTCTTTGGCTGCCGGAGCCCTGGTTGGAAGGGGAGGGAAACTCAACCTGCTCCCCTCCAAGGGGGCCCGGCGAGGACAGCCAGGCGCAGGGGCAGGAGACTCTATGCTGTTCTCTTCCGGGAGCTGGGTTTTATAGTCTCTGGGTCTTGGCTGTTGATGGGATTACACGGCGCCAGGGGGCCAGTTGGTGGATGTGACCCCGCCTACTGGAATTTGGAGGATCTCCAAACCAGAAACATAATCATTCAAATATATATGGTTCCTTAATCACCGTCATGATCTTCAAGATCAGCTACTAGATTGATCAGTATGAGGGGGTTGACCATTTGGGGGGTGGAGAAGTCGCCGTTTCAAAGGAATTTTTACCGACACTATGACAAGGTGATTTGGAATTAGAAAAAACGTAAAGCTTGCCCAAATATGGAGAGATAGTACAGTGGGCAGGGTGCTTGTCTTCCAGGCAGTTGATCTGGGTTCCATCCCCGGCACCCCATAGGGTCCCCTGAGCCCTGCCAGGAGTGAGCCCTGAGCACAGAGCCAGGAGTCAGCCCTGAGCACTGCCAGGTGTGGCCCAAAATCAAATGAAAATTTGCTTAGAACTTGTTTTCTCAGTGACTATTGTACGGTGTGGTAGCATTTGAAACCATAAGACCCACCATCATTCTGGCATGGCGGGGAAATTCTTTGGATGTACCCATTGAGAATATGAGCTAATTTGGGTACTAGGCGTCACTAGAAGTTGAATCTTCCCAGGTGGGGCTCTGTTGGGGTGATTTTATTCTGGAGCTGAGGGGGGCATTTGTTGCCTCGGCTTTCTGTTTGATGAACAGAGGGTCTCTTACCTCCGTCCAAGCTATGCGACATTTGAAAAAGTCGGTGTCTGAAAGGTGCCCGCATTCACGGGGATGCCCACTTTAGAATGGACACAGGCATTCACAGGCAAGGGGATGCCGTGGCAGTTTTGAACACTTAAATAAGCGCTAGATGTTTGATGTGGGAGAAGGCAGCTTGACTGCTACATAATTCTATCATGTAAAAATGTACACGTAAAGAGAGTCTGGATTGATAGAACAACAGGTAGGGTGTTTACCTTGCAGGCGGCTGACCCGGGTTGGATTCTCAGCATCCCAGGTGGTCCCCTGAGCACCACCAGGAGTCATTCCTGAGTGCAGAGCCAGGAGGAAACCCTGAGCATCGCCGGGTGTGACCCAAAAGGTTAATAAAAAAAAAATGTACATGTAGAAACCAGAATGGAGACTTCCACCGAAGCCAGGGAGATTCAGAGGCAAAGTCACCATGCCGCAGACCTTTGGATCTAGTTTAGGGATCACCTAAATTTAATCGATCCAAAATGAGCATAAATGTGTTTGTTCGCTTAAATTGCAAACAGCACTCCTGGTCTCATTCACGCAGGTTCCAGTTCCAATCGTGAAATACAGATGGTGATGGCGTGGATATCAAGGTAGGATCTATTCGAGAGCTCTGGTGTCAGAGGAAGCGGGTGGAAATACTGGCACGTATTTCCAGGATAATTCTAACTTTTCAGATTTACTAGGACAATTTTAGGGTGCACCAGGGCAGTCCTAGTTTAGGATGGCCATCTGCGGGCATCTGCAGTAGTGGGACTTGGAAGAGAAAGCACTAAACCTCATTTAGTGGTGATTCGATTAAAACAGGGGTGATTCATCCAAAGCATGAATCACCCCTGTTCAGGGGTGGTTTGAGTTTTGGAACTGAATCCTTAATTGATCATCTGTTGTATTCATGGAGAGATGATGGCCAGTCACTTGATCACTTGATCACTTGAATTCCTGTTAGTCGTCGATTTGCTCGAGCGGGCACCAGTCATGTCTCCATTTGTCCCTGCCGCGTGCTAGTGTAGCCCAATGGCATCTGTTCGCTCTGGGAACACAAAGAGCCTCAAACCGATCGTTCATGATCTTGATGAAGAAGTCTGACCATCTGGTAGGTGGGCAGCCACGCGGTCTTTTGACATCCCATGGAATCCAGTTGGTAACAGCTCTAGTCCAGCGGTCGTCTCTAAAGCTCATTACGTGACCAGCCCATATGATTTTTGACACCTTGGCAAACGAGACAGCGTCCCTGATTCTTGATCGTGGACGGATGTCGGAACTCCGGATTCTTTCTCTCGTTTGAGTGAAACGTGATATTCCAAGCATAGCTCTTTCTATTCTTCTCTGGGAGACCTGAATAGCGTTCTCATCCTGTTTGCGTAGGGCCCAGGTCTCTGAGGCGTATGTTAAAGCAGGAAGAACAGTGGAATCAAAGAGATGTGCCCGGAGCTGGAGGTTCTTCGGATGGCCAGTAAATCCATAATTTGTAAGAAAATTTCATGATCCACTGTCCTATCTTGAAGGGCCCCCAAGATGTGTGTGAGCAGAGAAAGATTTTTGGAATTGACCTCGAAATCACTTGTATCAATGTCATCCCGTTGCTCATTAATTTGCCCCGAATCGGCGCCAGTAATGTCTCCATTTGTCCCTGCCATGTGCTAATGTAGCCTAATGGTGTCTGCTCACGCCAGGAACACGAAGAACCTCAAACCGTTCATTCAGGGTCTTGACGAAGAAGTCCAAGCATCTCGTAGATGGGCAGCCAGGCGTTCTTGTGGCGTCCCGTAGAATCCAGTCCATAATGGCTCTAGTGTAGCGGTCGTCTCCAAATCTTATTGCGTGTCCGGCCCATCTGATTTTAGGCATCTTGGCAAACAAGACAGCATCCCTGATCCTTGATTATCAACGGAGGTCGGAACTCCGGATTCCTTCTCTCACTTGGGTGAAGCGTGATACTCCAAGCATAGCTCTTTCCGTTCCTCTTTGGAATCGAAAGAGAGGAATGGACCTTGAAATATAGGCCGGTAATTCCACCCCCTTCACCGAACAACAGAGCTCCCAGGTAGATCCAAACTTGGTCTCACCGCGATTGGTATTTCAGAACTGGGAGTGCATGAATCCGGCCGTGAGTGCTATCTGTGATTTAAGGTAATAAAGACATTCGTGTTTGTTTGGGATCCATTAAGGTTGCAATAGAAAAAAAAATTGCAATGAGGATGTAAGTGCTGTCTGGAATTAAAAATAAAAATTTTATTAAATTTTATTAAAATAATAAGCGGAACCCGGAATACTCATTCTGAGTCTTAATTTGGATTTGGAGATTTGGATGGAAAATGGAAATAATTCGTATATGGATATTTCATTAGGATTCTCATTTCATTCCCCCGTACATTGCAGGGGTATTTAGAATTGGAATGAAAACGTATCTACTTCAGGGTTGGCTGAGCTTGAAACTTGAAATGTGTATTCAGGTTTGATTGTTGTATAGTTTTGACGTTTCACACACCAAGGGCTCAGAGATTACTCCAAGCTCTGCACTCAAGGATCACACCCTGGGCGGTGCTCAGGATGGGACGCCGGGATTGAACTCGGGTCAGTTGTGTGCAAGGCAAACATCCTCCCCGCTGTGCTATCGCTCAGGCCCCTACATACCCAGATTTGAATTAAAACTTGAACTTCATACGGCCACCAAATACCAGTTTCCCAATATATTTGCTGCTGGGGACCTTGACACGGAATCGTCATTCTATTTACACAGGAGGGCTTGAATGTGAATGAAAAGGGCACTTCTGTGGGAGCCATCGACTGCTGCCAGAGGGAGTTTCTCCGCACACCCGTCATCCTTCACTCCACATCTACCCGGACCTGGTACACAACGTGTCCGGGCAGCGTTGTTGGGAGAGGAAGACTGTTCCCCAACCCGATTTCAAGAGGAGAACTCGGGCTGTTGGAACTTTTCCTCCCGAAAGCAGTGGTATACACATTTGAGTGTCTTTGACCAAAAAACAGAGACACAATGACTTGTGTCATCCAAGTTCGATCCAGGGTTTTGAGCATCTTGCTAATGACCAGGACGGCTGCAAATATTATCCACCCTGATTTTTTTTCTTTTTTTTAAATTTTATTTTGAATTTTTATTAGGGAGACACCATGAGGTACAGTTGTAGGATTACAAATTTTTGTGCTTGGGTTTCAGTTATACAATGATCGAGCACCCATCCCTCCACCAGTGCCCATTTCCCACCACCACGGATCCCAGTATCCCTCCCACCCTCCATCCCGCCCTGCCTCTGTGGCAGGGCATTCCCTTTTGTTCTCTCTCTCCTTTTGGGTGTTGTGGTTTGCAAAAGAGGCATTGAGTGGCCATCATGTTTGGTCTAGAGTCTACTTTCAGCATGCATCTCCCATCCTGGGAGGATCCTCCCAACACCCTTTATTTGGTGCTCCCTTATTTATTTGAAGAGTTTCGGTGAAATGGTATTACCCTGCCGCACCCCTCTCTTGACATCAACGATCACTTCTTTGTAGAATGGTGAGATCCTGGTAGTGAATCCGCAATACAGCTCACGGAGGATCCTGATGTATTGGGCTTGAATGCCCTGATTGGCTAGGGCTTCAATGACCGCTTCCGTCTCAACAGAATCACCGACACTCTTCAGTGCCACCCTCGAGAACATCATGCGATGACTGGAATGGGAAGGAATGGGAGTGAAGATAGATGGTCGGCAACTACACCACCTCCGCTTTGCTGATGACATTGTTTTAATAACACCAAACATCAGCCAAGCGGCACAAATGCTGGCCGACTTTGACCGTGAGTGTGGAAAGGTAGGACTACAGCTGAATCTTATGAAGACAATGTTTATGAGAAACAGCCTTGCTCCTGACGCCCCATTCACTCTCAATGGAACGACCATCTCCAAGTGCAACAGCTATGTGTACCTAGGTCGAGAGGTCAACATGACAAATGACCCGGCACCTGAGCTGCGCAGGAGGAAGAAAGCGGCTTGGAACGCCTTCAAGAACGTCGAAGAAATAGCTAAGAGGACGAAGAACCTCCGGCTCCGGGCACATCTCTTTGATTCCACTGTTCTTCCTGCATTAACATATGCCTCAGAGACCTGGGCCCTACGCAAACAAGATGAGAACGCCATTCAGGTCTCCCAAAGAAGAATAGAAAGAGTTATGCTTGGAATATCACGTTTCACTCAAATGGGAGAAAAAATCCGGAGTTCTGACATCCGTCGACGATCAAGGATCAGGGACGCTGTCTCATTTGCCAAGGTGTCGAAAATCAGATGGGCTGGTCACGTAATGAGATTTAAAGACGACCGTTGGACTAGAGCTGTTACTGATTGGATTCCACGGGATGTCAAGAGACCGCGTGGCCGCCCACCTACCAGATGGTCAGACTTCTTTGTCAAGATCATGAACGATCGGTTTGAGGCCTTCCATGTTCCCGGAGCGAAGAGATGCCATTGGGCTACAGTAGCACGCGACAGGGACAAATGGAGACGTTACTGGCGCCCGCTCGAGCAAATCGACGACTAACGGGAAGTTAAGTGTTAAGTGATTAAGTTATTTATTTGAGCTCCCTTTTCTCCTAGTATGTGCGGCTGACCTCCTAAGCTATGCAGTGAACCTCCTGGCACTAATCTCGGCCATTCTTGGGTGTTAGTCTCCTATTTTGTTACTTTATATTCTCCAGATGAATGCAATCTTTCTGTGTATATCCCTTTCTTTCTGAGTCATTTCGCTTAGCATGATACTGTCCATGTGGTACCACTTGTATGTAAATTTCATGACTTCATCTCTCCTAACAGCTGCATAGCACTCCATTGTGTAGACGTACCAAAGTTTCTTTAACCAGTCATCTGTTCTCGGGCACTCAGGTTTTTTCCAGATTCTGGCTATTGTCAAGAGTGCTGCAGTGAACAAACAAGTGCAGATGTCACTTCGACTAGACTTTTTTTGCCTCTCTGGGATCTTCTTTTTTTTATTTTTATTTTTAAACCAGCCTAAAGAATCCATACAGCTCCTGAGAAGGAAACGATGAGGAGGCCTTTTTCAGGAAATAAAGCAGACTGAACCGTGTTCCGAAGCCAGCGTAATGACGTTAGCGGCCAGGGGGGAGCAGGAGCGTTGATTAAATGTGACAAAGAAGAACAGTCGATGCAGGGGAATATATAGATTGCCTCCTGCCTCCCTTCCTGGCTCGGTTCCTGCCGTTGATTCGCTAATGAGTGTTTTATTTATTTAGCAAATGTCTATTGGCCGTCTAATGGAGTCATAAAATGAACAGGAGGGAATCCAAAGCGGACGGGGGAATCGGGTTCCTTGAGCCGCAGCCAACAGGCTCGCGATGGGATGTTCCAGAATATTCCGAGAGAGGCATCCCCGAGACGCTCACGGCAAGGGCCGAGGGATAGTCCAGCGGGTAGGACACTTCCCTTCCACACAGCTGATAGCGCACCTTCGATCCTGAGAGGCTCCCCTGAGCTCGGCCAGGTGTCAGCCCTGAGCACTAATCTAGGAGTCAGCCCTGAGTACAGAGCCAGGAGTCAGCCCTGAACACAGAGCCGGGAGTCACACCTGAGCACAGAGCCAGGAGTGAGCCCTGAGCACAGAGCTGGGAGTCAGCCCTGAGCACAGAGCTGGGAGTGATCACTGAGCACAGAGGTAGGAGTGAGCACAGGGACAGGAGTGATCCCTGAGCACAGAGCCAAGAGTGAGCCCTGGGCACAGAGCCGGGAGTGAGCCCCCGAGCACAAGCCAGGACTCAGCCCTTAGCACAGAGCCGGGTGTCAGTCCTGAGCACAGAACCGGGAGTCAGCCCTGAGCACAGAGCCAGGATCAGCCCTGAGCACAGAGCCGGGAGTCAGCCCCGAGCACAGAGCTGGGAGCAAGCCCTGAGCACAGACCTGGGAGTCATCCTTGAGCCCAAAGCCAGGAGTCAGCCCTGAGCACAGAGCCAGTCGTCAGCTCTGAGCACAGAGCCGAGAATCAGCCCTGAGCACAGAGAAAGGAGTCAGCCCCGAGCACAGAGCTGGGAGTCACCCTTGAGCCCAAAGCCAGGAGTCAGCCCTGAACACAGAGCCAGGAGTCAACTCTGAGAACAGAGCCGGGATCAGCCCTGAGCACAGAGCCGGGAGTCAGCATGAGCACAGATCTGGGAGTGAGCCCTGAGCACAGATCTGGGAGTGAGCCCTGAGCACAGAGCCGGGAGTCAGCCCTGAGCACAGACCTGGGAGTCACCCTTGAGACCAAAGCCAGGAGTCAGCCCTGAGCACAGAGCCAGTCGTCAGCTCTGAGCACAGAGAAAGGAGTCAGCCCCGAGCACAGAGCTGGGAGCGAGCCCTGAGCACAGAGTCAGGAGTCAGTCCTGAGCACAGAGCCGGGAGTCAGCCCTGAGCATAGACCTGGGAGTCACCCTTGAGTCCAAAGCCAGGAGTCAGCCCTGAACACAGAGCCAGGAGTCAGCTCTGAGAACAGAGCCAGGATCAGCCCTGAGCACAGAGCCGGGAGTCAGCTCTGAGAACAGAGCTGGGAGCGAGCCCTGAGCACAGAGCCAGGAGTCCTGAGCACAAAGTCGGGGGTCAGCCCTGAGCACAGAGCCAGGAGTCATCCCTGAGCACAGAGCCAGGACTCAGCCCTGAGCACAGAGCCAGGAGTCATCCCTGAGCACAGAGCCAGGACTCAGTCCTGAGCACAGAGCTGGGAGTCACCCTTGAGCCCAAAGCCAGGAGTCAGCCCTGAGCACAGAGCCAGGAGTCATCTCTGAGCACAGACCTGGGAGTCACCCTTGAGCCCAAAGCCAGGAGTCAGCCCTGAGCACAGAGCCAGGAGTCAGTCCTGAGCACAGAGCCGGGAATGAGCCCTGAGCACTAAGCCAGGAGTCAACCCTGAGCACAGAGCCATTAGTCAGTCCTGAGCACAGAGCTGGGAGTGAGCCCTGAGCACAGAGCCAGGAGTCAACCGTAAGCATAGAGCAAGGAGTCAGCCCTGAGCACTAAGCCAGGAGTCATCCCTGAGCACTATGCCTGGAGTCATCCCTGAGCACAGAGCCGAGAGTCAACCCTGAGCACAGAGCTGGGAGTCAGCCCTGAGCACAGAGGCAGGAGTGATCCTTGAACACAGGGACAGGAGTGATCCCTGAGCTTGGAGCCAAGAGTCAGCCCTGAGCACAGAGCTGGGAGTCAGTCCTGAGCACAAAGCCGTGGGTCAGCCCCGAGCACAGAGCCGGGAGCGAACCCTAAGCACAGAGCCAGGAGTCAGCCCTGAGCACAGAACCAGGAGTCATTCCTGAGCACAGATCCGGGAGTCAGCCCTGAGCACAGAGCTGGGAGTGATCACTGAGCACAGAGGCAGGAGTGAGCCCTGAGCACAGAGTCAGGAGTCAGTCCTGAGCACTAAGCCAGGAGTCATCCCTGAGCACCGAGCCAAGAGTCAGCCCTGAGCACAGAGCTGGGAGTGATCACTGAGCACAGAGGCAGGAGTGATACTTGAACCCAGGGTCAGGAGTGATCCCTGAGCTTGGAGCCAAGAGTCAGCCCTGAGCACAGAGCCGGGAGTGAACCCCAGAGCACAAGCCAGGACTCAGCCCTGAGCACAGAGCCAGGACTCAGTCCTGTGCACAGAACCGGGAGTCAGCCCTGAGCATAGAGCTGGGAGCAAGCCCTGAGCACAGAGCTGGGAGTCAGCATGAGCACAGATTTGGGAGTGAGCCCTGAGCACAGAACTGGGAGTCATCCCTGAGCACAGAACCGGGAGTCAGCCCTGAGCACAGAGCCAGTAGTCATCCCTGAGCACAGAGCCAAGAGTCAGCCTTGAGCTCAGAGCCAGGAGTCATCCCTGAGCACAGAAGCTGGAGTCAGCCCTGAGCACAGAGCCAGGAGTCCAACCCTGTTCCCTGCTGACTATCATTCCCCTGCAACCAAAGCAGATGACCACAATCATCTGTGTCACAGGACGAAGTCTCTGAGCTCTGGAAACAGCCCGTAGAGAAAGGAAACATGTTTTTTTATTTTTTTATTTTCTTTTTGGGTCCCACCTGGCGATGCTCAGGGCTGACTCCTGGCTCTGCACTCAGGAATCCCTCCTGCCGGTGCTCGGGGGGACCCTAGGGGATGCTGGGAATCGAACCCGGGTCGGCCGCGTGCAAAGCAAACGCCCTCCCCGCTGTGCTATCACCCCGGCCCCGACATTCTCCGTCTTAATGGCCCCTGTCAAAACAGAACAATCTTCACACTCTTCTCTCTATGGATTTTTTCTTTTCTTTTTTTTTTTAATAATTAGGTTTTATTTGTGATATTGCAATTATTAATTTTTTGGGAGAGGTTGAGAAATCAGAAAAAAAAGTTTGGATTTACTAGATTAAATATGCATCGGTAAAATGTAATAAATGTATTTATTTTTATTTTTATTATTATTATTATTTTTTTTTTTTGCTTTTTGGGTCCCACCCAGTGATGCTCAGGGGTTCCTCCTGGCTCTGCACTCAGGAGTTACTCCTGGCGGTGCTCAGGGGACCCTATGGGATGCTGGGAATCGAACCCGGGTCGGCCGCGTGCAAGGCAAATGCCCTCCCCGCTGTGCTATCACTCCAGCCCCCAATAAATGTATTTTTTTGGAATCATTTTCATTTAAAATTTTATGATTTTCAGCGATGAACATTTTTATATGTGTATGACGCATTGGTATCTGTAATTTTTTTTTTTTGGGATTTTTATTAGTGAGACATCATGAGGTACAGTTGTTGACTTACAAATTTTGGTGCTTGGGTTTCGGTTATACAATGATCAAATACCCAGGAATTCTTTTTTTTTTTTATTTTTTTTTAATTTTTTGCCTCTTTTGCAAACCACAACACCCAATAAGAGGAATTCTTTTTTTTTTCTTTTTTTTGTAGCGTTTTCCGTGGTTTCTCGTACCAGACAAAATACACGATTTGGGTTGTGCTTTTTGGGACAGAGATTGGGACTTGGGAGGGAAACGTCCCAAATTTGGCCGTGGGAAGGTGTCGTGGGGGTAGGACGGGTGTTGGGATATGAAATTTAATCAAATTATTTTCTTTTGGAAACAGTCCCCTGAACACACACTCCCGTGAGCACACAGTACCATGAGCAAACACTCCCACGATTCCACACTCCCGTGAGCACACAGTACCATGAGCAAACACTCCCACGATTCCACGCTCCTGTGAGCACACATTCACGTGAGCAAACACAACCATGAGCACGCAGTACCCATGAGCACAAACTCCTGTGAGCACACAGTCCCGTGATTATGCACACCTGTTGTTGATTAGCTGTTGAGGAGATATTTTGCATGTGTTGAAATATGCACGCTATTTTTTTTAATTTTGATTTTTTTTATAATTTTTATTAGTGAAACACCGTGAGGTACAGTTGTCGATTTACAAATTTTTGTGCTTGCGTTTCCGTTATACAATGACCGAGTGCCCATCCCTCCACCAGTGCCCATTTAAGTGGAAATAAATATTGTGAGCGACTTTTCAGCACTCTCGCAGTGTCCTCCCGGTGGTCATCGATTTGCTCGAGCGGGCACCAGTCACGTCTTGTTGTTAATAATCAGTAATAATAATAACAAATTAATATTTATTAATTGTTAATAATCAGTAATAATAAATTAATATTTATTAATCGTTGTTAATAATCAGTAATAATAATAAATTATTTCTCTGTTCCTTGCCTCAGAATTAATAATCAGTAATATAGCACGGTCCTCCCGTTGTTCATCGATTTGCCCGAACGGGCACCAGGCACGTCTCCACGGTGAGACTCGTGGTGACTGTGTCTGGCATCTCGAAGACGCCACGGGGAGCTTGCCAGGCTCTGCCGTGTGAGCGGGGTCCTCTCAGGAGCTGGCCGGGCTCTCCGAGAGGGGCAAAGGAATCGAACCCGGGTCAGCTATATGCAAGGAAAACACCCTCCCCGCTGTGCTCCAGCCCATAGAGATCAATATCAATGACTATTTGCTATTCATTAACGTCCATATAATTAGTTAGTATAGAATATGATTAATATAATCAACACTATTGCAATTCGTACAATCTAGTTAACATCAATGTATCAAATAATTAATATAATTAATTAGTAATGTTAATCGAGGGTGATTAATATCATTATAAATATCAAAATTGCACTGTCCTCCTGGTATTCATCGATCTGCTCCAACGGGCACCAGGCACGTCTCCACTGTGAGACTTGTTGTCACTGTGTTTGGCATCGTGAAGACGCCTCGGGGAGCTTGCCAGGCTCTGTCGTGTGGGCGGGATCCTCTCGGGAGCTTGCCAGGCGCTCTGAGAGGGACGGAGGAATCGAACCCGGGTCGGCCATGTGCCAGGCAAATGCCCTACCCGCTGTGCTATCAGACCAGCTCAGGAGCGACCTTATGAAATAAAAAAAAATTTTTTTAGAAAAAAGGAAAAAGAAAACATCCGCCAGGGCACAGAAGAACACGTGAGAGTTGGCATTTAGTATCTGGCTTGCTCTCTTTTTGACTTTTCTTGGCATAAAATTCACAGAAGAATCAATGAAACTCACCCCCCCCACACACACACACACACGTGTACACACATACACACACACACACACACGCGTGTGTGTGCACACCATCTTTTTTTTTTTTCTTTCTTGACCTTTGGATTCCTATGGAGTAAGGGGTGAGACTCATTCGTGTTCTGGCTGTTGGAGAGACTGGACCAAAAAAAAAAAAAAAACATGGCGGGCAAAGACTAAGTTTTCTCGCCTGTGGGTTCAGGACTGGGAGCTTTGCTTCATTTTGTTCCAGTTCCTGGTGCCTCGTGTGTGCCCCTGTTGGAAGTCGGCATGGCCTGGGGTGTGTAGTATCTGCATCAATCAGGAGGACAGCTGGAACTGCATGTTCAGAGTATGAAGTATCTGCATCAAGCAGGAGGACAGCTGGAACTGCATGCTCAGAGTATGAAGGATCTGCATCAAGCTGGAAGACAGCTGGAATTGCGTGCGCAGGGGATGTCAGCTTGGGTCAGGCCCCAGCCCTCGATGGCTGTGCCATGTTGCATTCCCCCCAGTACTGAGGGATGGCCGGGTCTCGCTGTATCCCCCCAGCTCTGAGGAACTGAGTCCCCCAGGGCCAGCCTGAGATGGTCAAGCCAGAACCCCCACGCTGAGCTGTGATCCCAACTGGCCAACATGCCGTGGGGGGCAACTTGGGAATCTCCTGCGGCCTGGTACGTGCACGAGGTTTCCGGCCGTGTTGGCTCCACCATGCAGCGTTCGCAAAGGGACGTTTGATTTTAAAAATAGAAATAAATAAAAATAAATAAAACTCCCCAGGTGATCTATCTTGGCAGACGATGAGCACAGAAAACGCATCTGTGCTCTCGGGAGCTCAGGGAGGAGTGGGGTGTGTGTGTGTGTGTGTGTGTGTGTGTGTGTGTGTGTGTGTCTGTGTGTCTCTGTGTCTCTGTGTATGTGTATGTGTATGTCTCTGCGTGTCTGTGTGTACGGTGTATCTCTGTATGAGAGTATGTGTCTGTGTGTCTGTGTGTGTCTGTGTGTCTGTGTCTGTGTGTCTGTGTATGTCTCTGCGTGTCTGTGTGTACGTGTGTCTCTGTATGTGAGTATGTGTCTGTGTGTGTCTGTGTCTGTGTGTCTGTGTATGTCTCTGCGTGTCTGTGTGTACGTGTGTCTCTGTATGTGAGTATGTGTCTGTGTGTGTCTGTGTCTGTGTGTCTGTGTATGTCTCTGCGTGTCTGTGTGTACGTGTGTCTCTGTATGTGAGTATGTGTCTGTGTGTGTCTATGTCTGTGTGTCTGTATATGTCTGTCTGTGTGTCTGTGTGTCTCTGTGTGTGTCTGTGTTTGTGTGTGCGTGTGTGTCTGTATATGAGTGTGTATGAGTATGTGTTTGTGTGTCTCTGTGTCTCTGTGTCTCTGTGTGCATGTGTTTCTGTGGGCATCTGTGTTTGTGAGTGTGTGCGTGTGTGTCTGTCTGTGAGTATGTGTCTGTGTGCATATGTGTCTGTGTATGTCTCTGCGTGTTTGTGTGTACATGTGTCTCTGTATGTGAGTATGTGTCTGTGTGTGTCTGTGTGTATGTATCTGTGTGTCTGTATATGTCTATGTGTCTGTGTGTCTCTGTGTGTGTCTGTGTTTGTGAGTGTGTATGCGTGTGTGTCTGTATATGGGTGTGTATGAGTATGTGTTTGTGTGTCGTGTCTCTGTGTGCATGTGTGTCTGCGTGCATCTGTGTTTGTGAGTGTGTATGTGTGTGTGTCTGTGAGTATGTGTCTGTGTGTGTCTCTGTGTCTGTGTGTTTCTGTTTGTGTGTCTGTATATGTCTGTCTATGTGTCTGTGTGTCTCTGTGCGTGTCTGTGTTTGTGAGTGTGTGTGCATGTGTGTATGTATGAGTGTATATGAGTATGTGTTTGTGTATCTTTGTGTGCATATGTGTCTGTATGCATCTGTGAGTATGTGTGCATGTGTGTCTGTGGGTGAGTATGTGTCTGTCTGTGTCTGTGTGTCTGTATGTGAGTGTGAGTGTGTGTGAGCATGTCTTTGTGTCTGTGTGGATGTGTGTGTCTCTGTGTGTCTGTGTGTCTCTGTGTATATGTCTGTGTGTTTGTGTCTGCCTGTAAGTGTGTGCATTTGGGCTTATATGTGTGTGTGTCTGTGTGTCTCTGTGTGTAAGCCTGTGTCTGTGTGTCTGTGTGTGTCTGTCTCTGTGTGTCCCTGTGTGCCTGTGTGTGTTTGTCTGTATGTCTCTGTGTGTCTCTGTGTGTCTGTGTGTGAGGATGTGTGTGTATGTGTCTCTGTGTGTCTGTGTTTGTGTGTGTGTATCTGTGTGCATGCATGCGTGTGTGTCAGTGTGTGTGTGTGTGTCTGTGTGTGTGTCTGTGTGTGTAGTTTCATTTCGGAGGCCCCCACCCAGCAAAGCCCAAGGCCTAATCCTGCCTCTGCACTCAGCCCTTCAACACCCGGCAGTGCTGAGGGGACCTCAGAGGTGGGGATAGAAGCCAGGTCGACCCCAGGAACTGCAAACGCCCTCCCCGCGGTGCCGAGGACGGTGAGTGAGGCTCACGCCAGGCCAGCCCCTCCGAACTGGACAGTCACTCCGGCCCCACCGATGACACGCTGGCGTCACCTGACGTTTGCGATTTGACCCCGTCCTGATGCTCAGGGCAAAGCCAATACTCTTCATCGATTCCTGTTCAGTCACAGGCAGCCTTGGCTGCACACTCTACTCCTCCTGGTGCGGTTCCCTGAGACTCTACACGGCAGGTCACGACCTTCATGGCCTTCCACCGGCACGTTTGGAGTCATTCCAGCCAGACCCAGAGCTCAGACTTCCCGTTCTCTGCTCCGACGAATCTGAATATTTTCGCATCCTTCTATAAGCATTTTTTTTTATTTACTAACTTTCATTTTTTTACTTTTTTATTGGATCACTGTGAGATACACAGTTCCAAAGCTGTTCATGGCTCGGTTTCAGTCACACAGGGTTCCAACCCCAGTCCCTCCACCAGGGCACAGTTCCCACCACCAATGTCCCTTGGTTCCCTCCCATCACCCCCCACCCCTGCCCGCCTCTATGGCAGGCACTTTTCTTCTCTCTCTGTCTCTGTCTCTCTCTGTCTCTGTCTCTCTGTCTCTCTATCTCTCTGTCTCTGTCTCTGTCTCTCTGTCTCTCCTCTGTGTGTGTCTCTCTCTCCTTTTGGGCATGGTGGTTTGCAATGTTGAGTGTAGGTTATGAATATTGCAATATTGAGCGTAGGTTAATCAATATCGCAATATTGAGCATTGGTTTATCGCGATTGCAGGATTGAGTCCTAGGTTATCAATATTCAGTCAAGTTTATTGAAAATATCTCCTTACCTACTTTTAACCCTCAGCTCTTGTCCAGCGCGATCCTTCCCAGCGACTATTGTCACCCTGGTCCCTTCTCTGTCCTACCTACCCTCAGCCCCACACACGGCTTGGGGTTGATTCCAATCATTGACCAGTTCCTCCTAACCCCTGCTGGACCCGCCAGTGAATATTAGTCTTCTACTATATATATATATATTTTTATATGCCACAAATGAATGCAGTCATTGTCTGTCCCTCTCCTTCTGACTCAGTTCACTCAGTGTAATACTCTCCATGTCCATCCATTTATAGGCAAATTTCATGATTTTGTCAGCCTCCTGTTCTGTTCTTTTATTTTCCACCAATGAGTGCAGTCCTTCTGTGTCTGACCCTCTCTTTCGGACTCATTTCACTTAGCACGATACTCTCCAGGACATCCACCCTCTGATGATTTTCTTTCTCTCATTGCTTTTAATATAAATTTATTGGAAGAGAGGAAGAGAGCGGCTTGGAACGCCTTCAAGAGCGTTGAAGAAATAGCTAAGAGGATGAAGAACCTCCAGCTCTGAGCACATCTTTTTGATTCCAATGTTCTTCCTGCATTAACCTACGCCTCAGAGACCTGGGCCCTATGCAAACAGGATGAGAATGCGATTCGGGTCTCCCAAAGAGAAATTGAAACAGCTATGCTCAGAGTAACACGTTTCACTCAAATGAGAGAAAGAATCCGGAGTTCCGACCTCCGTCAACGATCAAGAATCAGGGATGCTGTCTTGTTTGCCAAGGCGTCGAAAATCAGATGGACTGGACACGTAATGATATTTAGAGATGACCCCCGGGCTAGAGCCATTACTGACTGGATCCGATGGGACGTCAAAAGATCGCGTGGACGCCCACCTACAAGATGGTTCGACTTCTTCGTCAAGACCATGAATGATCGGTTTGAGGCTCTGCATGTTCCTAGAATGAGCAGATGCCATTGGGCTACGCTAGCACGCAACAGGGATGAATGGAGACGTTACTGGCATCCGCTTGAGTAAATCGATGAGTAACGGGGTATCAAGTACCAAGTATAAATTTATTGAATCACCGTGAAAGCAGTTACAAAGCTCTCGGGTTTAAGTCTCCGTCAGACAATGATGAAACATCCATCCCTTCACCAGTGCACATTTACCACCACCAAAAACTCCAGTGTACCCCTGCCCCCAGCCCACATCTTCCCTCTAGCTGTGGGGCAGATGGTTTCCACATTGTTCTCTCTCTACTTTGATTTCATTTTAATATTTTGACACCAGACCCACCATTCTTATTTGGGATTTTACCCCAACACTCACATCTGCTGAAAAGGAAATTTTCTATTGATGATTTTTTGGAATTCTGAAATCTTAGTAATTAAATTCGATTCCTCCGCCACTCTCGGAGAGCCCGGCAAGCTACCGAGAGTATTTTGCCCGCACGGCAAAGCCTGGCAAGCTCCCCATGACGTATTCGGTATGCCAAACACAGTAACAGCAAGTCTCACAATGGAGACGTGTCTGAGCCTGCTTGAGCAAATCGATGAACAACGGGAGGACAGTGCAGTGCAGTGCATTTTTCCTTGTACAGTTGCATAGTATTCCGTGATGTAGAGGCACCATTGTTTCTTTCTCCAATTGTCTGTTCTCGGGCACAAGGGTTGTTTCCAGATTCTGGCTCTGGTGAATAGTCCCGTGAGCACTGTTAAGAAGTGCTCAAACAGTAAGTGTATGTGACGGTTTCTGTGTCTTGGGTTCCTGTGACTAGGAGGATGAGTGAGTCTCCAGGACGGACACTCGATGCTGGTTTGACCCCCTCTTCTTGCCAGATACTCCCTCTTGCGGGACTTCGCTTCTGGGCCACTTAGCGAGATCGGATCGTTTCTGCTGCAGTGCCCGTCACCACACTCCACACTTGACTGTGTTCATGGCCGTGAGTTCTTTGGGGGCACGAGTCTGTCCTCGGTCTCTGGCTTCTGCAATCAATACTCCAGATGTGGCGGCTCTGAGTGGCTCTCAACTGGGTCTCATCATCGTCCCCGACAACAAACCCAAATTGGCAGTGACAGGTGAGCTGAGAAGGATGCCGTGGTGTCTGCCGCGGTAATAAAACGATGACATGGTACAGGGTGCTGGAACATGGACGGAGCAGTACAATGTCGGGGTAAGTCAAAGAAGCCAAAGGGAGAAGGGTAGATGCCAGGTGGCCTGACTCAACTGAGCTATGGGGTGGAGACAAAATAAAGGATGTGGGCTGGAGAGATACCACAGCGGGTAGGGCGTTTGCCTTGCGTGCGGCCAACCCGGGTTCGATTCCCAGCATCCCATCGGGTCCCCTGAGCACCGCCAGGGTTAATTCCTCAGCGCAAAGCCAGGAGGAACCCCTGAGCATCACCGGGTGTGAACCAAAAAGCAAAAAAAAAAAAAAAGAAAGAAAGAAAATAATGCAAGGTCAGGATGCGGGCTGACAAAGTTGTGACCTCACACTGCAGAATTCAGATGAGGGCACAGAGGGAGGTGATGGTGGGTCTAAAGGTGAATTAACTGTGACCTAAAGGATGCTGGAGTAACAGCTTGGGCAGGCAATGGTCGGGGTGCACCTCAACACTTTGACAAGATTGCAAACAAATTCCTTAACGGGTCGCCAGTAATAGGCAATCAGCAATGGGATGAAAAATAAACACAACATTAAAACAAAACACAGAATCTCTGTGGGGCAATGCATCCGCTAAGGAACAGAGCAAGACAATTGAGCCAAACTCAGCACCATGCACAGTTTAAGAGACACAATGACTCCTCCACACCCAGCATCCGACTGAAAAATGGGCAAAGGAATCTGAAATGGGGGTCTGGAGTGTTAGCCCAGTGGGGAGGGAGTTTGCCTTGCACGCGGCTGACCCGGGTTCGATTCCCAGCATCCCCTAGGGTCCCCCGAGCACCACCAGGAGTCATTTCTGAGAACAGAGCCAGGAGGAATCCCTGTGCATCGCCAGGTGTGACCCTAGAAGCAAAAAAAAAAATCTGAAATGATGCTTCTCAACAGCGGTCTGGAGAGCAGGAGTTGAAAACCTGTTGATGTAGAGGGTTGTGTTTTACTTACATACACACACACACACACACTGAGATTCCTTTTGATTTCTCGAATAATGAGTTCATAGTTTATGGGAGTCCCAAGAGTTCCTTCAAGTCTACTTGTAAGCGAATTAAGCGAATCGAAAATGAAGACAGTGCAAACACGTGTACCACCTTCCTTTCAGAAAAACAATTTACCTGAAGGTCTAACAAAGTTTTAGATTTTATTTTTTACGTTGTTTTTCTGCTGGATGATTCTTGCAAAAATGATGATTCTTAGGAATCAAAAGAGGCCCCAAAGAGGTCGAGCTTCTGAACATAAAGGCTGTTACGATTCCTTACGATTCCTCACTCTTCCTCGATTCCTTTTTGGGGGGCATACTGCTTATTTCCCTAGGTGGCCTAAGACGCAGGGGAACCATTCGACTGCACTGGTTTGGTGTTTCCATAGCAACGTGGTACTGCATGGGGCTTGAGGACTTTCCAAGAAAGTTCTGCAAAAGTTTTGGCTGCATTCTGACAGGTCCTGGGACAACCTGAATAAAACACCCAAAAGGAGAGAGAGAAAAAAAGGGAATGCCCTGACACAGAGGCAGGGTGGGATGGGGGGGATGAGGGGTGGGAGGGATACTGGGACCCGTGATGGTGGAGGATGGGCACTGGTGGAAGGATGGGTGTTTGATCATTGTATAATCAAAACCCAAGCACAAAAAATCTGTAAATCTACAGCTGTACCTCATGGTGTTTCACTAACAAAAATTTTTAAAAATGTAAATGATGGAGAATGGGCACTGGTGGAGGGATGGGTACTGGATCATTGTATAACTGAAACCCAAGCACTAAAATTTATAAGTCTACAACTCTACCTCATGGTGTTTCACTAATACATTTTTTTTTAAAAAAAGGCCCTTCTGCAATAAAAAATTGGGAGAACCATGGTGTGGATTCATCGATAAACAGGCTTTCAGTGAATTCTCTTTCCTCTGTAAGTAAACGTCTTTATATACATATACACATCTGTTTTCATATGGAAGGTTACTTTGCCTTCAGCTGGGGCTGCAGAAGAGGCATTTCTGGCCCCTATCCC
Organism: Sorex fumeus; assembly: GCF_029834395.1. Classification (NCBI taxonomy): domain Eukaryota; kingdom Metazoa; phylum Chordata; class Mammalia; order Eulipotyphla; family Soricidae; genus Sorex; species Sorex fumeus. Next base: position 626,763 of record NW_026606175.1, read on the forward strand.
CCAGAGAAGGCAGGGTTTGTGCCCACAGAGGAAATCACTTGAGTGCTCTGTGGAATCACAGTTGTGTGGATGGCTAACCACAGCACCACTTCCCTCCTGCACCATAATTGTTGGCTTTCTGGCTGAAATACGGTGATTATTTATTGAAGACACGTGTTTTCCCTGGCTACATAAATCTAACTACTTTGTAATTTGTCCATATTTTTAGGGATCCATCAATTTTTTTCTCTATACATCCTTTATTCATCGACACATTCATATTTTTTCGATTAATGTATTATAAATGTATTCATTATTTATGTCCATGCATCCTTGTGTGTCTCCGTCTGTCCATCATTCATCAATCCACCTATTCATCTGTTATTTACTTGTCTATACACCAACCCATTCAGCCATCCATCCATCCATTCATCCAGGTATTCGCTCCTCTATCTATCCATCTGTGAAACTGCCTACCCACCCATTCACACATCCATCTACCCATCCATCCATCCACTCATCATCCATCCACCCCATCCATCCACCGATTCATACATCTACCTTGTCCATCCATCCGTCCATCCATCCACCCATCCATCCATCCATCCAACCATCCACCCCACCCACTCACCCATCCATCCATCCACCCATCCATCCATCCAACCATCCACCGCACCCACCCATCCATCCATCCACCCATCCACCCATCCACCCATCCATCCACCCATCCATCCATCCATCCATCCACCCATCCATCCATCCACCCATCCACCATCCACCCATCCACCCATCCATCCACCCATCCATCCATCCACCCATCCACCCATTCATCCACCCATCCATCCACCCATCCACCCATTCATCCACCCATCCATCCACCCATACATCTACCCACCCATCCACCCATCCACTCATTCAACCATCCATCCACCCACCCACCCATCCATCCACCCACCCACCCATCCATCCATCCATCCACCCACCCACCCATCCACCCATCCACCCATCCACTCATTCAACCATCTATCCACCCACCCACCCATCCACCCATCCACCCCATCCATCCACCCATTAATCCATCCACCTCATCCATCTATCCAACCATCCATCCATCCATCCATCCTTCCTTCCATCCACTCATCCATCCATCCTTCTTTCCATCAACGCATCCATCCATTCACCCCATCCATGCATCCAAGTATCCAAGCATCCATCCAACCATTCAACCATCTACACAACCATCCACACATCCATCCAATCATCCACGTCATCCATCCATCCATCCATCCATCCATCCATCCATCCATCTATCCGTCCATCCACCCATTCATCCAATTATCCAACCCCTGCCCATCCACCCATAGTCTACCAATGCTCTCTGTCAGAATTTGCTACTTGTTTGGATTTGAGAGAAAGCATATGTGTTACAAACCACCTAACCTAAACTAGAAACTGCAGTTAAATCTCCATCACAAAACTAGAAATTCTTATCAGAAATCATCCTAATGAGAGAATGGTTCCTTTGTACTCAAGGTCAGGGTCCTGCTCTCTTGTTCCTTCCTCATCTTTCTTGGTTTTCCTTGTCATTTAGATACACTGGTGAAGTGTTAGTCTGATGTATGCCCATGGCCCGAATTTGAAATAACACAGAAATAGACGAAGAAAATCAAAAGATTATTTTTCCTTTATTCCATCCCTTTTTCTTATTGAAGGCACAATGCATCATGGCATTCTATATGCTTCAAGCCTGATCAATAGACATCAAATGTCTTCTAGGTGACCTCATAGATGGTCATAAATCCCAAACCCATCCTTTGGCATGCATGGGACCTTCACTCCCGATTTACTTTGGTACCTTCCTGACTAGTAACTTGTGATAGGTCTTAGAGCCTGAAGACTGAGATTCGTATTACTAAGTTCATCTTCTTCCTTGTTTCTTCTTCTTCTTCTTCTTCTTCTTCTTCTTCTTCTTCTTCTTCTTCTTCTTCTTCTTCTTCTTCATCTTCTTCTTCCTCCTCTCCTCCTTCTTCTCCTTCTCCCTCTTCCTGTTCCTCTTCTTCTTCTTCTTCTTCTTATTCTTCTTCTTCTTCCTCCTCTCCTCCTTCTTCTCCTTCTCCCTCTTCCTGTTCCTCTTCCTCTTCTTCTTCTTCTTCTTCTTCTTCTTCTTCTTCTTCTTCTTCTTCTTCTTCATCATCATCTTCTTCTTCTTCTTCTTCTTCTTCTTCTTCGTCTTCTTCTTCTTCTTCCTCTTCTTCTTCTTCTTCTTCTTCCTCCTGTCTCCTCACTGGTACCCAGAAACGCAAAATCCCTTACAAGCCATATTGGAAGGTCTGTAGAGGCAGTGCCTGGTGTTTGTTTTACTTGCTGCTGCTGACAGGGTTCAATTCCTCGCACAGCCTGTAGTCCTACAAGCACCTTCAGGAGTGATCTCTGGACACAGAATCCTGAGTGGACCCTGAGTCCTGCTGAATTTGATCCCCAAAGCCCTGAAGCTTTGCGTATTCATTTGTTAGAGAAACCCTGAATTTACAATTCTACCACGTCATGCTTCCTCAGAAGATCTGGCTCGGGATGGCCCTCCTGCCTAAGAAGTCCCAAAACCAAACAAACACCAGTGCAGTTCTTGTAAGCAGCGGGAGGTCGGATTCGATTTTTCTAATCCACCCTGCCACTCTGTGCGTCTTAACTGCTGCGTTTAGGCCGTTGATCCTGAGATTATTGTCATGCAGTTTGGTGTCGTCTTTCTAGAGAAGCTTCCCATAGGTCCCAACAATTCCACTCCTGGGAATATATCCCAAGGGCCCCAAAGCACAGTGCAGAAAAGACATCTGCACTCCCGTGTTTGTTGCAGTACTAAATACACTAAGACAGGTTATGGAAACCACCCAAGTGCCTCCAGACCGGTGACTGAATAAAATCTATACTCAATGGAATAGTACGCAGCCTTGAGAAAAAATAAAGTCGGGCAATTTGCTGCCATGTTATATAAAATAACATAATATGAGACCGACGTCAGTAGACACAAGGGATGACTCCTGGCTCTTCACTCAGGAATTACTCCTGGAGGTGCTCAGGGGACCATATGGGGTGCTGGGAATTGAAGCCAGGTCGGCCATGTGCAAGGCAAACACCCTCCCCACTGTGCTATCACTCCAGCCCCGTGAGAACAGTGACCTGTCTCATAATATGAAACCCAACGTCAGTAGACACAAAGGTCAGGAAGATTGCTCCATGGTTGGCAGCCTGCCTCATGAGCTGAGGGAGAAGGCAGCTGGGATGGAGAAGGGGTCACTGAGTCAGTGATGGTTGGAGGGATTGCTCGGGACGGGAGATATGTGCTGAGAGTAGACCAAGGACCCAACGGGATGGTCTCTCAGTGTCTGTATTGCAAACCATGATTCCCCAAAGTAGAGAGAGAGGATGGGGGAGATTGTCTGCCATGGAGGCAGGGGGGAGGGTGGGATGGGGGGATTCTGGGGACATTGGTGGTAGGGAATAGGCACTGGTGCAGGGATGGATGTTCCATCGTTGTATAACTGAAACCCAATCCTGAACAACTTTGTAACTGTGTGTCTCAAAGTGATTCAATATAATAAAATAAGATAATAAGAGTCGGACACCCAAGGAGAGTAGACACAAGGGCCAGGAGGATTGCTCCACGGTTGAAAGCCTGCCTCGTGAGGTGGGGGAGAAGGCGGCTGGGATGGAGAAGGGGTCACTGAGTCAGGGAGGGTTGGAGGGATCGCTCGGGATGGGAGATGTGTGCTGAGAGTAGATCAAGGACCCAACGGGATGGCCTCTCAGGGTCTGTATTGCAAACCATGATGCCCCAAGTAGAGGGGAGAGGATGGGGGAGATTTTCTGCCATGGAGGCAGGGGGGAGGGGTGGGATGGGGGGGATACTGGGGACATTGGTGGTGGGGAATGGGCACTGGTGGAGGGATGAGTGTTTGATCATTGTATGACTGAAATTCAAATACGAACACTTGTAACTGTATCGCACAGTGATTCAATAATAAATTTTTTTTAAAAAAATGTACTGGGGCTGGAGCGATAGCACAGCGGGTAGGGTGTTTGCCTTGCACGCAGCAGACCCGGGTTTGATTCCCAGCATCCCATATGGTCCCCCCGAGCACCGCCAGGAGTAATTCCTGAGTGCATGAGCCAGGAGTAACCCCTGTGCATCTCCGGGTGTGACCCAAAAAGCAAAACATTTAAAAAGTAAATAAATAAATAAATTTTAAAAATGTACTGCCACGTGAATGGATCTGGAGAGAATTGGTGTTGAATGAAATGAGTCAGAGGAAGAGGAAGAGACTCAGAACGGTCTCTCCTATACAAGACATAAAGGAACCTGGTACGAGAATATCGAATGTCCAACGGCGACAGAAATGAAGAGTAGGAGAATAGGTCTTCAGTTGGAAGCTGTACCTTGGAGTGGATGGCGGGGGAGAAGGGATAAGTTAGGGAAGGTATGGGGGAGGGAGGGAAAAGTGTCCCCAGGCTGGAGCGAGGGAAGGGAAACTGAGGACAGCGGTGGAGAGTAGTGGACAATACTGAATGATTTCGTTGGCAGAACAACGTATGCCTGAAACTCACTCAAAATCCTCTTTGCAATTAAAAAAAATATCTGAGAACCAGTCTTTTTTTTTTTTTTTTGCTCTTTGGGTCACACCTGGTTATGCATAGGGGTTCCTCCTGGCTCTGCACTCAGGAGTTACTTCTGGCGGTGCTCAGGGGACCCTATGGGATGCTGGGAATCGAACCCAGGTCGGCCGCGTGCCAGGCAAATGCCCTCCCCGCTGTGCTATTGCTCCAGCCCTATGAGAACCAGTCTTAAGTAAGTCGCCTGCCACTTTGTCGTGGAGTTGGGAGTGGAGGGAAGGGTCACGACGGAGAGGTGGACAGAAGAGGCTACTTTAGAGGGGGCCCCAGAGCTGGGCAGGGCGTTGGTGGTAAAACATTCTGCAGAAAACCCCAACAGGGGCAGTTCTGTAAAGCTTGGCACTCACAATTTATAATTAAAGGGCTTGTCTTAGAGGCGGACTGGAGCGATAGCACAGCGGGTAGGGCGTTTGCCTGGCATGCAGTTGACCAGGGTTCGATTCCTCTGCCCCTCTCGGAGAGCCCAGCAAGGTCCCGAGAGGATCCCGCCCGCATGGTGGCAGAGCCTGGCCAGCTCCCCGTGGCGTCTTTGAGATGCCAAACACAGTGACATCGAGTCTCACGATGGAGATGTTCCTGGTGCCTGCTTGAGCAAATTGATGAACCGCGGGAGGACAGTGGACAGTGGACAAAGGCCAAGAGGGACCAGGAAATAACGTGAAGCTGTTTTCATCTTTTCCGGGCTCTGCCTTTTATTCGGATCTCTTTTCCTAAAGCAGTGCCTTTCAACTCTCTTTTTGCCGGAAGGCGACTGAAACCGGGAAGGATATTCGGTGGATCATTGTCACTCGTCCCTGTCAGTGTAAAGCGCTTTTTCAAAAGTACCTTCCCTGCATCAGAGCTATATGACTGGAATGCAACCCAGAGATCATGGTGATCACGGTCACCAAAAGGATTTGACTATTATTGGATGGCCAACTCGTTCTTTCTTTCTTTCTTTCTTTCTTTCTTTCTTTCTTTCTTTCTTTCTTTCTTTCTTTCTCTGTCTTCCTTCCTTCCATCCCTCTGTTCCTCCCCTCCCTCTTTCTTCCTTCCTTCCTTCCTTCCTTCCTTCCTTCCTTCCTTCCTTCCTTCCTGTCTGTCTGTCTTCTTCCTTCCTTCCTTCCTTCCTTCCTTCCTTCCTTCCTTCCTGTCTTCTTCCTTCCTTCCTTCCTTCCTTCCTTCCTTCCTTTCTTCCCTCCCTCCCTCCCTCCTTCCTTCCTGTCTGTCTGTCTGTCTTCCTTCCTTCCTTCCTTCCTTCCTTCCTTCCTTCCCTCCCTCCCTCCCTCCCTCCCTCCCTCCTTCCCTCCTTCCTTCCTTCCTTCCTTCCTTTCTCTATCTCTCTCTCTTTCTTTCTTTCTTTCTTTCTTTCTTTCCTTCTCTCTTTCCTTCCTTCCTCTCCTTCTCTCTCTTACTCTCTCTCTTTCTTTCTTACTCTCTTTCTCTCTCTTTCTTTCTTTCTTTCTTTCTTTCTTTCCTTCTCTCTTTCATTTCTCTTTTTCTTTTTTTCTTTCTCCTTCCTTCCTTCCCTCCTTTCCTTCTTTCTTTCTTCCTTCCCTCCTTCCTTCCTTCCTTCCTTTCTCTCTCTTTATCTCTCTTTCTTTCTTCCCTTCTCTCTTTCTCTCTTTCATTTCTCTCTTTCTTTCCTTCTTTCTCCTTCCTTCCTTCCTTCTCTCCTTTCCTTCTTTCTTTCTTCCTTCCCTCCTTTCTTCGTTCCTTTCTTTCTTTCTTTCTTCCTTCCTTCCTTCCTTCCTTCCTTCCTCTCTATCTCTCTCTCTCTTTCTCTCTTTCTTTCTTTCTTTCTTTCTTTCTGCCTTTCTTTCTGTCTTTCTTTCTATTTCCTGTGATGTTGGGATCTGTATAGATTTTCCTTCCTTCCTTTCTCTTCTTTCTTCCTTCCTTCCTTCCTTCCTTTCTTTCTTTTTTTTTGTAAAATCAACTTATCACTCTGGTGAGAATGAGGGTCTGACAATAAATATAATATAAATATTTATATATTTATATATTGTGTATATTAAATATAAATAAAGACAATAAATATTTTCGTGAACTTACAGTAAACAAGGTAACAAACTATGTTCCCTTGTCATATGAATCTGTATTTTCACTTTGATTACAATTCTATGAAATTCCATTACAAAAAATTGCCAGATTTTCTCTCAGATTTATATAGAGATTTGGTATTCACAAAACACCTGTACCACACATTCTTTCTTTGTTCCATCCCTTCCCCTCCATTTCTCTTCCCTCCCCTCCCTCCCTCCCTCCCTCTCTTTCTTTCTTTCTTTCTTTCTTTCTTTCTTTCTCTCTCTCTCTTTTTCTCTCTATTTTGCTTTATTTTCATTTCCCTTCCTTCCTTCCTTCCTCCCTCCCTCCCTCCCTCCCTCCTTTCTTTCTTCTTTCTTTCTTTCTTTCTTTCTTTCTTTCTTTCCTTCCTTCCTTCCTTCCTTCTTCTTTCTTTCTTTCTTTCTTTCTTTCTTTTTTTTCTTTCTTTCTTTCTTTCTTTCTTTCTTTCTTTCCTTCTTTCTTGTTTTTGAGTCAGTCACACCCAGTGGGTGCTCAGAGCTTACTCCTGGCTCTGTACTCAGGAATCACTCCTGGAGGGGCTTGGGGAAACACAAGTGGCGTCAAGGATCAAACCAGCATCAAATTCAGGCAAGGAAAATGTCTTATGTACTGTACAACCCATCCAGCCTCCATACACATTCTTTCAATGGACCAATCAGTATATGAGGGGAGTTATTATATATTTTTTGTAAATTAGAATAAGGAGGGTTGGAAGTATTTTGGTTCTATTTTTCATTCATTCATTCATCATCCTGTTATTCATCAATTGCCTCGAGCAGGCCCCAGTAATGTCTCTTTCATCCTAGCCCTGAGATTATATTCAAGGCTCTTTAGGAGAATGAGACCCATCATTGTTACTGTTTTTGGCATATTGGGTACGCCACGGGGAGTTTGCCAGACTCTGCCCTGTGGGCAGGCTACATTCAATAGCCTGCAAGTTTGTTCAAAGTAGGAATGAGATAATAAGATATCATAAAAAGATGTCTTGATAAGATGTCGCAAATGCGGCCGCGCAGTTCCAGGAGCTGGATTTTATAGTCTCTGAGTCTTGGCCGTTGATGGGATTACACGGCGCCAGGGGGCCAGGTGGTGGGTGTGACCCCCGCCTACTGGAATTTGGAGGATCTGGGTGGAGGATGCTCAGCCCCGATCCGAGCAGGCTTGGAGATCTCAGTCCCGGAACCCGAATGCCTTTGTTCCTCTGCCGGTACCTTCATGTGTGCGGAGAGTGGTCTCAGCATGGTGGTGGCTGGTCCTGGAGGTCTTCGGCTGCCGGAGCCCTAGTCGGGGCGGGGAGGAAAGCTCAACCCGCTCCCCTCCAAGGGGCTCCGGCGAGGTTCTATAAATTATTATAAATTGTATTTCTGATAAATCTGAGGTATGTTTTTGTTAAAAAAAAAAAAAAAAACGAAACCTGAGTTTAAGGGGAAAAAAAAGATGTCAAAATAGACACTGTCATTTTGGTCTTGTTTAGGGGTCACTGCTGGTGGTTCTAGGGCTGACTCCTGGATCTATGCTCAGGATCACTCCTGGTTGGTCTTGGGAGATGGTAAGAGGGACCAGCGATCAAACCAGGGTTTGGCGTGAGCAAGGCCAGTGCCCTGGAATGGTTTCTAAGTCCGCATCATCTCCCATTTCCTCTATATCACTGTTCTTCAGTTGTACGTGTGAGACCTCAGCTACGAGGAAGCAGAAATGTACTTTCTCTCGTCTCTCACCCTGGTCTTTGAGAAAAAGATCCTTAATGAGCTAGAAAATAGGACAGTTGGAGAATGGTCTATCCCTGACGTAGATGGAGGGTGTGAATGATGGTGTATTGTTCGCTCTATAGGCAGCACACATGTTCCCGTGACACAAAGATAAAACAAAAGTGGACGGCCCCTTGAATCGAAATGGGTTCAATTAAGGAACACAACCACTCCTGGTGGTGGCAAGGGAGTGCCCTACTCCATCTTCCAGCTGTAGCCAGTGTCTTCTTTGCATCTTCAATGTTCATCTTTCAACTCTAATCCTGAACATCAACAATAACAAAAGACTTCCATGAGAGTTTGGAATAGGATTATCCAGGAAAATAAGTCCTGGAACTCCTGCATGGGAATTAAACCAAAATTAAACCCTTTTCATTTATCATGTTTTGTTTTGTTTTTTTTTTTCCTCATGGGCTGGAGTGATAGCACAGCGAGTAGGGCATTTGTCTTGCACGCGGCCAACCCAGGTTCGATTCCTCCGCCCCTCTCGGAGAGCCCAGCAAGCTACTGAGAGTATCTCGCCCGCACGGCAAAGCCTGGCAAGTTAGTCGTGATGTATTAGATAGACCAATCGCAGTAACAACTGTCACAATGGAGACGTTCCTGGTGTCTGCTCGAGCAAATCGATGAACAACGGGAAGACAGTGACAGTGACAGTGATGCCCTGATAGACATGAATACAGCAGGAAGAAGAAAATAAATCATGACAACAAGCCAGTGCTAATGGTTTAGAGTTTGGTGTTGAGAAACAGGATGGTATAAATTCTTTTTTTTTGGGCCAAGGTAAAGTCTTATTCTTTCAACACTTAAGATGATTTTAATGAAGACCGCTCTTCAATGGAGCCCATGTCAGTCTGTAAAATAAAGTTGGGAGTGAGGGATGGAGGAGTCGGAACGAGACGTTTTGAGGAAATCGTGAAAGGAATCCTGCCTATCTCTTTCTTTCAGCACCCAACTTCCTTTTCTGCACTTGGAAGGTGCCTTGCTAAAGTGTCAGGAAAGTCCTCAGTTTCTGGCCCCATCACTATGACAAGGATAGGGGGAAATGATCACTCTGGACAAGAATGGGGTGCTGAAGGGAGATAAAGGGATATGCAGGATATCCTTCCTGCATTCATTGGACTACACTGCACTGCACTGTAACACGGTCCTCCCATAGTTCATCGATTTGCTCGAGCGGGCACCAGGACCGTCTCCATTGTGAGACTTGTTGTGACTGTGTTTTGCATCTTGAAGACACCATGTGGAGCTTGGCAGTCTCTGCCGTGCGAGTGGGATCCTCTCGGGAGCTTGCCGGGCTCTCTGAGAGGGGTGGAGGAATCGAACCCGGGTCGGCCGTGTGCAAGGCAAATGCCCTACCCACTGTGCTATCACTACAGCCCAATATTATTAATTATGTTAATTATTTGATACATCAATGTTAACTATATTGTATTAATTCCAATAGCACTGTCCTCCCATTGTTCATCGATTTGCTTGAGCGGGCCCAGTAACATCTCCATTGTGAGACTTGTTGTGACTATGTTTGGCATATTGAATACGTCATGGGTAGCTTGCCAGGCTCTGCCGTGCGGGCGGGATACTCTCGGTAGCTTGCTGGGCTCTCCGAGAGGGATGGAGGAATCAAACCCGGGTTGACCACATGCAAGGCAAACACTCTACCCACTATGCTATCGCTCCTGCCCACCAATATTTCATAAAAGAAAAAAAAATGTGCCTGCCATAGAGTCAGGCTGGGGAACCAGAGGAAATCTGGGCACACTGGTGGACAGAAGTGGACCCTGGTGCTGGAACATTGTATGACTAATAATCAAGAATGAATTTGTAACTTTGTACCTCACAGTGATTCAAGAAGTTGCTGTCACCGTCACTGTCCTCCCGTTGTTCATCGATTTGTTCGAGCGGGCCCGGTAACGTCTCCATTGTGATTCAAGAAGTTAAAAAAGGAAGAAAAAAATGACTTATTGAAGATTTTTTAAAAAGTCAAATTACCAAATTAAGAGCAAAACAAAAAATGTAATGTCATTCTGAAAGGAATATAATGTTGGTGATATCACCCAATTTATCAGTTAGAATACATCTAACCTTTCTGTCCAAATCAACAAATTGAACATTATCCATGGATACAACAGACTATTTTCGTTCTTATTAAAAGATATTGTCGGGGCCAGAGTGATAGTACAGCAGGTAGGGCATTTGCCTTGCACACGGCCGACCCGGGTTCGATTCCCAGCATCCCATAGGGTCCCTTGAGCATCGCCAGGAGTAACTCCTGAGTGCAGAGCCAGGAGGAACCCCTGTGCAATGTAGGGTGTGACCCAAAAAGAAAAAATAATGATACTGTCTTGTGGGGGAGTTGAATAAAATGCCTCATTCTCGTACCCTCCCGTTTCACTCAAGAGTGCTTTCAAACAGTACTTCCATACGAAATAAATTCCAATGAGTCAGAAAGAAAGGGACAGACATAGAAAGATTGCATTCATCTGGGGAACATAAAGTAACAGAATGGGAGACTAACACCCAAGAGTGGCCGAGATTAGTACCAGGAAGTTTGCTCCATGGCTTGGAGGCCAGCCACACTTGCTAGGGGAAAAGGGAGCTCAGATAGAGAAGGGAGCACCAAATAAAGGGTGTTGGGAGGATCCTCCCAGGATGGGAGAAGCACGCTGAAAGTAGACTCTCGACCGAACATGATTGCCACTCATTGCCTGTTTTGCAAACCACAGCACCCAAAAGGAGAGAGAGAGAACAAGGGGGAATGCCCTGCCACAGAGGCAGCGTGGGATGGGGGGGATGGGGGGTGGGAGGGATACTGGGACCCGTGGTAATGGGAAATGGGCGCTGGTGGAGGGATGGGTATTCGATCATTGTATAACTGAAACCCAAGCACAAAAAATTTGTAAATCTACAACTGTACCTCATGATGTTTCACTAATAAAAATCTAAAGAAAAAGAAAGAAAGAAAGAAAGAAAGAAAGAAAGAAAGAAAGAAATTTCAAAGCTTGAGGCAGCAAAGCAAAAGGGATAATTCTGTATGTGCATTAAGAAGCAAAAACACCCCTTGCATTTAGTATTCCCCCCAAGAAATTGGGAAAGAACATTTTATGTTCTTTGCAAAGAACATTTTATGTTCCCCTGATGAATAATTTCCTGCGAGAGACCGGAAATGAAGTGGAATACACAGTTATACTGCGGAAAGGTCAAACAGGTAAATGGTCCCGTCACATATCACACAGTGTCACCAGTTTGATGACACGTGAAAACACGTGCTACCGCAAAATTTGCAAAAGAATGAGGGAATTTGGAGCATATGAAGTATCTAGCTGAAAGTGAGAAAAGGACCAAACATGATAGGTTCGCGATATCTGTATTGCAAATTTGGGCATTGCTCCCAAAATGAGAGAGACAGAGAGAGAGAACAGAGAGAGAGAGAGAAAGGGAGAGAGAGAGAGAGAAGAAAGAAGAAAGAAAGAAAGAAAGAAAGAGAGAGAGAGAGAGAGAAAGGAAGGAAGGAAGGAAGGAAGGAAGGAAGGAAGGAAGGAAGGAAGGAAGGAGAAAGAAAGAAAGAAAGAAAGAAAGAAAGAAAGAAAGAAAGAAAGAAAGAAAGGAGAAAGAAAGAAAGAAAGAAAGAAAGAAAGAAAGAAAGAAAGAAAGAAAGGAGAAAGAAAGAAGGAAAGAAAGAAAGAAAGAAAAAAAGAAAGGAAGAAAGGAAGGAAGGAAGGAGAAAGAAAGGAGAAAGAAAGAAAGAAAGAAAGAAAGAGAGTCAGAAAGAGAGAAAGAAAGAAAGGAGAGAAAGAAAGAAAAGAAGGAAGAAAAGAAGGGAGAGAAGGAGAGAAAGAAAGAAAGAAAGAAAGAAAGAAAGAAAGAAAGGAGAAAGAAAGAAAGAAAGAAAGAAAGAAAGAAAGGAGAAAGAAAGAAAGAAAGAAAGAAAGAAAGAAAGAAAGAAAGAAAGAGAGAGAGAGAGAGAGAGAATGCCTATTGCCTAATAAGAGGAATACTATTGGTGGGAAATGTACACTGGTGGAGGGATGGGTGTTGTTAGAACATCGTATGACTGAAACTCGATCATGAAAGCTTTGTAACTCTATCTCACAGGGATTCTTTAAAAAAATAAATAAATAAAACGTGGTTAGCCAGGTATAGGCCATGTACTTTAAATTTAAAAAAAAAGAGAGAGAGAGAGAGAGAAGAAAAAAATCATCTAGAAATGCACTCTTACCAAACGCATTTTCATTTGCAAATCCCTAATGTGGTCTGAAAAGCAGCATTAATCCATATTCTTCTTTTCTGCATGCTTTTTTTGGCCCATTTTACCTGTCACGGACTTCTCCATCTGATTGCGATTTTGTTCCGAAGAAGAAACTTTGGATTTTGCTCAATGTTCAGAAAAAGCTCTGGTGAGATCACAGAATCTATTGAATTCGGAGAGAAAAAGAAAAACAGGTTCCTTCCCCAATTAGTGCATTGCCATAAATGATGTCAGAGCTTAACCTCTTGGGGGAAACGGATACAGCAAGTCCAGGAAGTGTTTATCATAAATATACTTTAAGTGGCCCAAGAATGTGTATTTCTCTACATTTCCAATCAACTCAGTTAAACGTTTTCTCGTTGGTCTACTGACTGGATGAAGTCAAGTGAATTTTGGCGTCACGGTGGCTTGCAGTATTGACTTGTTTTCGATGATGGTGTTGCAACTGTCACTTGTCCAAGTTTCGTCAATGGTTTTGTGTTGCACCAGATAACTAGCCGCACAAACAACTTCAGACTTCTCAGTCCATGGTCCTCCTTCCTGTCTTTGTTCTATGTCCAATCACCAAGCAGTCGTCCACTCTTTCTCTACTGGCATCAAACTCCCATCTTTAACGGAATGAAACGAATCATATTTGACGGGAACGGTGCTGCACAGAATAATCGCTATCTGTGACGTTCTCAGTAATGTTAGTTTTAAACACAGTCGACTTGATTAATTTCAGAGATGGAAGTCCTTCTCCATCCGTCACCTCTCTGAGTCTTATCGGTATGCCTTGATAGGGAGTGCATCCTGGGGTGATTAGCACGACGATATCGTCATGTTGTGATGGGTACAAAGCACCTCTCTGCATCCCAGCTGAGGGAGGAGGATTCTCCCACCTCTCCTACCCAAGCGAAACAGTGACATGCACCCGGGCTGACGCGTCAGTTATCGGAAATGATTTCTCCCGTTCCATTTTCATAGAAGCTGTCATGTCGATGCTGTAAATTCTGTGATGAGCGCGAGGCTGGAGCTATTTGCCTTCAAGCATATTTCAGGCTTTGCTTCTTAGTTGAGGTGTTGTTGTTGTTGTAAATATTCTGGTATCTCCTGGTATGCACGGTAAGGAAGAGGAAGTATTCAAAGAAAAACAAAAAGGTAGAGATGCGTGTTTCTATAATATAAGGGGGTTTGAACACGTATAAATAGTGAGACAGAGAGAGAGAGGGGGAGAGAGAGAGAAAGAGGGAGAGAAGGAGAGAGAGAAAGAGATAAAGAGAGAGAGAGAAGAGAGAGAGAGAGAGAGAGAGAGAGAGAGAGAGAGAGAGAAGAAAAGTCATTGCCATATAGGTAGGCGGGATGCTAGGAGGGAAACTGGGGACATTAGTGGTGGGAAATGTGCCCTGGTGGAGGGATGGGTGTTGGAACATTAATCACTTAATCACTCAACTTCCCGTTAGTCGGCGATTTGCTCGAGCGGGCGCCAGTCACGTCTCCATTTGTCCCTGTCGCGTGCTAGTGTAGCCCAATGGCATCTGTTCGCTCCGGGAACATGAAGGGCCTCAAACCGATCGTTCATGATCTTGACGAAGAAGTCTGACCATCTGGTAGGTGGGCGGCCACGCGGTCTTTTGACATCCCGTGGAATCCAATCAGTAACAGCTCTAGTCCAACGGTCGTCTTTAAATCTCATTACGTGACCAGCCCATCTGATTTTCTGATTTGGAACATTGTACAACTGAAACTCGAACATGAACAGCTTTGTAAGTGTGTATCGTACGGTGCTTCGATTAACAAAATTTTAAATTAAAAAAAATTAACATTATAGGTGTTCTTTGGAATCATTCTCATTGCAACTTGGGAGACCGCAGGAGTTTTGTTTAGTTTCATTGGGGAGTTGCATCCTGTGACGCTCAGGGATGATTCTTGGATCTGTGTTCCCAGCCGGAGGAGAGAGGGGACCTTAAAGGGTGCTGGGAATTGAACCCAGGTCAGCTGCATCTAAGGCAAACACCTTACCCACTGTGTTATCTCTCCGGTTCCGAGCTAGCAATTTTTTGGTTTTTTTGGTTTTCTTTTTTGCTTTTTGGGTCCCACCCGGAAATGCACAGGAGTTACCCCTGGCTCTGCACTCAGGAATTACCGCTGGCGGTGCTCAGGGGACCATATGGGATGTTGGGAATCGAACCCGGGTCGGCCGTGTGCAAGGCAAACGCCCTTCCCGCTGTGCTATTGCTCCAGCCCCTTGTTTTTTTTTTAACGAAGTGACAATTATTTTTTATTGTTTGAAATTGTTTTAAATCTTCTTGTGCTATCAATGAGAGCTAACGTCTGTTCCGACCCTTGATTCTTTCTATAGTATGTGATTGCCCTAAATTCATACTGGGGCTGGTTCCTTTTACTAACTCCTTAGCTTGATTTTTTTCTTTAATTTTTTTTTTTTTATTGAATCACTGTGGGGAAAGTTACAAAGCTTTCAGGTTTAAGTCTCGGTCATGCAATCATCAAACACATTTCCCTTCACCAATACTTATTTTTCAACACCAAGAACCCCAATAAACCCCCCTCCCACCCCTCCCAATGCCTGTGAGGCAGATGAATTCTAGTTAACACTCTATCTACTTTGCCTAGATTCATTGTTTCTACAAAAAATTTAGCTTAATTTTTTTAAATTATTTTTTTATTATCACACGGCACAGTCTGGCAAACTCCCCTCGGCGTACCCAATATGCCAAATACCAGCAACAATGAAGGGTCTCATTCTCCCAACTCTGAAAGAGCCTTGAATATGGCACTTTTTAAAAAAGTCTCAGGGCTAGGACGAAGGAGACGTTACTGGGGCCTGCTCGAGGCAATCGACGAATACCAGGATGGTTGTGATCGTGATTTTTTTATTAAAACACTATGATTTAAAAAGCTGTCATAATGCGACGGTTTCAGGCATTCGGTGTTCCAAAACCACTAGTGTGACCTTCCTACAAACAATATCCCCAATTTCGCACACAACCCCAGCCTGTCCGCGTAGGCACATAACAAATTTACTTCATATTGCTGGAGCTATAGCACAGTGGTTAGGGCGTTTGCCTTGCACGCAGTGGACCCAGGTTCGATTCCTCCATCCCTCTTGGAGAGCCCGGCAAGCTACCGAGAGTATCCTGCCTGCACGGCAGAGCCTGGCCAGCTCCCCACGGCGTATTCGATATGCCAAACACAGTCACAATAAGTCTCACGATAGAGATATTACTGGGCCCACTCGAGCAAATCAATGAACAACGGGAGGACAGTTCTACAGTGCTATTGCTTCTTCCAATAAAATTTAAAGAAATGGCAACCAGGGCTAGAGCGATATTACAGCGGTGAGGGCGTTGGTCTGGCACGCGGCCGACCCGGGTTCGATTCCCAGCATCCCCTGGGGTCCCCCGAGCACCGCCAGGAGTGATTCCTGAGTGCAGAGCCAGGAGGAACCCCTGAGCATCGCCGGGTGTGACCCAAAAAAAGAAATAAAAAAAAAAGAAATGGCAACCAGAGTGATCAGAAAATAAATGCGTAAAAACCAACCTGTATAAATAAGAAATTTAAAACCACTTAGTGCAATAGAATAAAATGAGTTGGTGGTTCTTCAATAGAACACATCTCTTTGATTCCACGGTTCCTCCTGCACTAACACACACCTCAGAGACCTGGGCCCTACACAAACAGGACGAGAACGCGATTCGGGTCTCCCAAAGAGGAATCGAAAGAGCTATGCTCGGAGTATCACGTTTCACTCAAATGAGAGAAAGAATCCGGAGTTCCGACATCCGTCGGCGATCAAGGATCAGGGACGCTGTCTCATTTGCCACGGTGTCGAAAATCAGATGGGCTGGTCACGTAGTGAGATTTAAAGACGACCGCTGGACTAGAGCTGTTACCGACTGGATTCCACGGGATGTCAAAAGACCGCGTGGCCGCCAACCTACCCGATGGTCAGACTTCTTCGTCAAGATCATGAACGATCGGTTTGAGGCCCTTCATGTTCCCAGAGCGAACAGACGCCATTGGGCTACACTAGCACGCGACAAGGACAAATGGAGACGCTACTGGCGTCCCTCAAGCAAATTGACGATTAACGGGAAATCAAGTGATCAAGCGATCAAGGTGGTTCTTAACAAGGGTGCCACATTTTCAATTACGTCCGAGAGAAGAGATGACCAAATTCTTTGGGGGAAAAAAAAAAAGACTCTTCTGGAATGAGGCTGATCTTTACAACTCTGTTCCCTAACCAGCCGGAATCTTTCTCAAGAGAGACTTCTGTTTGAACTGAGCCCAGAGGAACTGCAAATCTCTGGAGGGGGGACTCGATGGATCGCAAAAGGGCAATGTTCTCCTTCCAGACTAGGGGTGCTTCTGGGACTGCTTCTATCAGCATGTTAAAAGTACGGAGTCCTTGACCCCTCCAGCACCCTCTCGGGTCCCCTTAGGGAACTGCCAGGAGTGAGTATATAGCCAGGAGGCAGCCCTGAGCATCACCAGGCATGGCACGAAGCAAGAGAAAGTGGAGAATGAAGGAGAGAGAGAGACAGAGACAGAGACAGAGACAGAGACAGAGACAGAGAGAGAGACAGAGAGAGAGACAGAGAGACAGAGAGACAGAGAACAGCACTTGAAGCCGTTGACTGGATGGATGACTGCCATTGTAGACGGTTACCCTGAGCATAAAAATAAATTTATAAAAGTATATATTTTTAATTACAGATACTACATGGGTAAGGCACTTGCCTTGCACTCAGCCGACCCGAGCCAACCTGGGTTCGATTCCTCCGCCCCTCTCGGAGAGCCCGGCAAGCTACCGAGAGTATCCCGCCCACACGGCAAAGCCTGGCAAGCTCCCCGTGACGTGTTTGATGTGCCAAAAACAGTAATAACAAGTCTTGTTGCTGGTGCCCTCTTGGGCACATAGATATATTTAATTGGGCTGGAGTGATAGCACAGTGGGTAGGCCATTGGCCTGGCACGCGGCCGACCTGGGTTCGATTCCTCCGCCCCTCTCGGAGAGCCTCTTGGCAAGCTCCCGAGAGGATCCCGCCCGCACGGCAGAGCCTGGCAAGCTCCCCGTGGCATCTTCGAGATGCCAAACACAGTTACAACGAGTCTCACCTTGGAGACGTGACTGGTGCCCGCTCGAGCAAATCGATGAACAATGGGAGGACACTGACACAGTGCAATTTTGATGTGTATAATGATAGGAATCACTCTCAATTAATAGTATTAATTAATTACATGAATTATTTGATACATTAATGTTAATGTATTAATGTATTAATTGCAATAGTGTTAGATTGTATTAACTGCAATCGTGTTGATTCTATTAATCATATTATTTACTAATCAATGATATGGATGTTAAGGAATAGCAAATATTCATCGATACTGATATATCTATGGGCTGGAGCATAGCGGGGAGGGCGTTGGCCTTGCACGTGGCCGACCTGGGTTCGATTCCTCCGCCCCTCTCGGAAAGCCCGGCCAGCTCCCGAGAGGATCCCGCCCGCACAGTGGCAGAGCCTGGCAAGCTCCCCATGGTGGCGTCTTCGAGATGCCAAACACAGTCACCACGAGTCTCACCATGGAGACGTGCCTGGTGCCCGCTCGAGCAGATCAATGAACCACGGGAGGACAGTGCAACCGTGCAATTTTGATATTTATAATGATATTAATCACCCTCGATTAATATTATTGATCATATTAAGTATTTGATACATTGATGTTCACTAGATTGTATTAACTGCAATCGTGTTGATTCTATTCATCATATTCTATACAAATCAATTATATGGATGTTAATGAATAGCAAATATTCATAGATATTGATCTATATGGGCTGGGGCACAGCGGGGAGGGCGTTAGCCTGGCACACAGCTGACCCGGGTTCGATTCCTCCGCCCCTCTCGGAGAGCCCAGCCAGCTCCCGAGAGGATCCCGCCCACACAGTGGCAGAGCCTGGCCAGCTCCCCATAGTGGCGTCTTCGAGATGCCAAACACAGTCACAACAAGTCGCACCATGGAGACGTTCCTGGTGCGCGCTCCAGCAAATCGATGAACAACGGGAGGACACTGACACAGTGCTGATTATTTAATTTAAAATTTATATACAAAAGGGGCTGGAGCGATAAAGGGGCTGGAGCGATAGCACAGCGGGTAGGGCGTTCGCCTTACAAGCGGCCAACATGGCCGACCCGAGTTCGATTCCTCCGCCCCTCTCGGAGAGCCCGGCAAGCTACCGAGAGTATTCGATATGCCAGACACAGTAACAACAAAGTCTCCAATGGAGACGTTACTGGGCCCGCTCGAGCAAATCGACGATCAATGGGAGGGCCTTTACCTTTACCTTATACAAAAGAGTGATAAAAATATTCTGTTCTCTTTCTTTTTAAAAAACATTTATTTATTGAATCACCGTGAGAACAGGTTCGAAGCTTTCGGGTTCAAGTCTTGGTCATACAATGATCAAACGCCCGTCCCTTCATCAGTGCCCATTTTCCACCACCAAGAACCCCAGTAGAGACCCCTCACATCCCACCCGTCCCCCTGCCTGTGTGGCAGATAATTTCCGCTTTACTCTCTCTCTCTACTTTGATTACATTCAAGATTTCGACAAAAGACCCACCATCAATATTTGGAATTTGGGGCTGGAGCGATAGCCCAGCGGGGAGGGCATTTGCCTTGCACGTGGCCGACCCGGGTTCGATTCCCAGCATCCCATAGGGTCCCCTGAGCACCGCCAGGAGTCACTCCTGAGTGCAGAGCCAGGAGGAACCCCTGTGCATCGCCGGGTGGGACCCAAAAAGCAAAAAAGCATAATGACACAGTGATCAAAAGAAATTACACAGTGATAACTGCAAACCGACAGGAAGGGGAAATTTTATTACTCATACATGATTCTTAAAAATCTCCAGGACTGGAGCGATAGCACAGCGGGGAGGGCATTGGCCTTGCACGCAGCCAACCCAGGTTCAATTTCTAGCATCCCATAGGGTCCCCTGAGCACCGCCAGGAGTCACTCCTGAGTGCAGAGCCAGGAGAGACCCCTGTGCATTGCCGGGAGTGACTCAAAAAAAAAAGCAAAAAAAAAAAATTTTTTTTTTTTGTTAGTGAAACACCATGAGTTACAGTTGTAGATTTCCAATTTTTTTGTGCGTGGGTTTCACTTGTAGGAGTGATTCCTGAGCAGATGCAGGAGTCAGTCCTGTGTTCCTCTCCCAAGCGAAGCATCCCCGCAATCCATCATCACACACTACTGTTTTAGGGCTTTGTGCGTGCAGGAAAAAAAAAACGAACAAGTAAATCGCACTGTGGCATTTTGGGGGCGACTGGCAATGATTTTTATCCACTCCAGTGGATCAGAGGCCCAGGCCATGAGAGATTGGAACAGCTTCAAACTCAGATGCATCACAGTTAATTAAAAGTGAATGTCACCTCTTTTGGGCTGCAGTGATAGCACAGCGGTAGGGCGTCTGCCTTCCGCGCAGCCAGCCCTGCCCAGCCGGGTTCGATTCCTCCTCCCCTCTCGGAGAGCCTGGCAAGCTACCGAGAGTATTCAAGATGCCAAACACAGTAACAAGAAGTCTCACCATGGAGACGTTACTGCGCCCGCTCGAGCAAATCGATGAACAACGGGAGGACAGTGTTTTGTGTTTGTCACCTCTTTGGGTCACAGGCGCATTTTTTTTATTCTTGCATGGTTTGTGGCGATGCGGGAGAGAGAGACATGGCATGGTTCTGCAGAGGGTCTGGGAAAGCCGTACCCCTCCCCACCCTCCCATTATCCTCTTAGCCCCCAGAGAACTGATGTTTTGCCTGAGTTTCAGATCCCAAATTGCAGAGAGACCCAGTCCACACACGACCATGCAAAAGCAAAGGAACTTGATTGCCAGCTCAAACCAGAGCTAGCTCGAGCTGGGGTCCGAATCTCATCCAACACAGTGAAGTCTTGACAAGGACCCCCGACTCCAAATCGCAAGCGGTTCCTAGAGGGTTCAGAACTAAGAAGCTGTTTACACACTGGTCTATTTTTAGCACCGGCCCTATGACAACGGTGGTCGGCAATTAGACAGCGGTTAGTAACGGTTTCTAAGGAGGGTGCAGTGACCCCCTCAAGGTCGGCCGAACCCAACAGCCCAATTCTTTATCTCAGCCAATCACTCAACTGGGAGTTGACCAGGAACTGCAAATCCTGCTTCGGGGGGAAACAGGAACTAAGGCCTAGCTGAGACTTGAATTTAACTGCAGCTGGTCATGGCTTCTGACGAGCCCAGGCCTCACCCTCAGCCAGGCGTGACAATTATGCACCTCAGCGGCCTTTCCCCTGAGCCAGGGAAGGGAACCGTGTGGTCCCCTCGCAGGGAGGAAGGCGGAGTGCTTGGGTGATGCTTCTTCCTCCTCAGGGAGAACAGCGCGTCCGCCCTGGGAGGGAAATGAAGGGAGCCGAGACAGCTATTCTTCACCGCAACCGAGATAAGGCCGTGAGGGTGACTCGTTAAGTACCAGACAAAATCATCACGCACGGGGGACTTCCCGCCGCGCGGGGTGTGCGCGCTTCGCTGGGCGATGAAATCTGACAGCTTGATCCCACAGTGGAGCTATTCAGTTCCAATAAACTAATAAGCCCCTGTCTCTGGCCGCCTGGTGAGCAAAGCGGCATTCAGCGGCGGGATGTTTTGCATTCCTTCCCCATTCATGCGGTTCCTTTCAAGCCGCGCAGCATCCTGGCTGTAGACTGCGCTTCTGTCTCACTACCTCATCCCACACACAGTGAAAAAAGAAAAAAGTTCTCCATTCTCATCATCATCATCATCGCAGGCCACGAGTTCCTTCCCACTGTGAGTGGGAGACCCCTTTCTCCTCTGTTTATTCTTGAAACCTCCCCCTGCATCACAGGCCAATGAGCATCCCCGCTTACTTCCTGTTCTCTGAGTTTCTGTGAAGAGGGATGATTCACGGAGGGAAAGGGGAAAAAAAGTCACTGTGTTTTTTTTTTTTGTAATTTTGCATTAAATTTTGCAGAGTCTCCTGCCCCCGCGCCTGGCGGTCCTCACCGGGGTCCCTTGGAGGGAGGCGGGTTGAGTTTCCCTCCCCACCCCGAGCAGAGCCCCAGCAGCCGAAGACCTCCAGAACCAGCCACAGCCATGCTGAGAACACTCTGCACACATCCGGACAAGCCTCATGCATGAAGGAACTGGCAGAGGAACCCAGGCATGCAGTTCCCAGGGCTGAAATCTCCAAGCCTGCTCGGATCAGGACTGGGACTTCTCCACCCAGATCCTGCATCATCCATTAGCTAGACAGTTACACCCACCAACTGCCGCCGGCGCCAGGTTGGTCCCATCAACAGCCAAGACACAGAGACTATAAAACCCAGCTCCTGGAAGCAACATCTTATTATCTCATTTTTCCTTAGGAGAACCCGGTAGGCTACCGAAAGTATCCTGCCCGCACGGCAGAGTCTGGCAAACCTCCCGTGCAGTACCCAAAAGGCCAAATACCAGTAACAAGGATGGGTCTCATTCTCCTAACCCTGAAAGAGCACTGAAATGGCTCTTTAAAAATCTCACTGCTAGGAAGAAGGAGGCGTTACTGGTGCCTGCTTGAGGCAATCGACGAACAACAGGATGATTGTGATTGTGAGTTTTGTATTCGTGAATCACCGTGAGGTGCAGTTACAGACTTACAAACTTTCGTGCTTGCGTTTCAGTCATACGATGATCGAGTCCCCATCCCTCCACCAGTGCCCATTTCCCACCACCACGGGTCCCAGTATCCCTCCCACCCTCTATACTCCCCTATCCCACCCTGCCTCTGTGGCAGGGCATTCCCTTTTGTTCTCTCTCTCCTTTTGGGTACTGTGTTTTGCAAGAGAGGCACTGAGTGGCCATCGTGTTTGGTCTAGAGTCTACTTTCAGCATGCATCTCCCATCCTGGGAGGATCCTCCCAGCACCCTTTACTTGGTGCTCCCTTCTCTATCTGAGCTCCCTTTTCCCCTAGCATGTGCGGCTGGCCTCCAAGCCGTGGAGTGAACCTCCTGGTACTAATCTCAGTCACTCTTGGGTGTTCGTCTCCCATTCGGTCACTGCATATTCCACAAATGAGCGCCATCGTTCTGTGTCTGTCTCTCTTTTTCTGAAAAAAAAAAAAAAGTCACTCTTTTGTAAAATAAATAAATAAATAGTTTTACGAAGTCAAGGCAGAAGGGAAACGTGTTCTCCTCACCCCGGAGGGGCCGGTGGGAATTGATGTAGGCAGGATAGACGGTAGAGAAGACCCTCCCCCAAGGCACTGGCAAAAAGCCGATCTTGCAGAAAACTGGGAAAAAAAAAAACTGGAACTGAGGCCTGAGAAGATTCTCACCCACCTTACAGCCACAGAGCTAGAGAAGTTCCCGCAGGAACTGAAGGCCAGGAACGGAATCTCCAAGAAGACCCTCATCCCCACTCCCAAGCCCCCTGGCAACCTCCCTAGCAATGGACTCTGACCTGGGGAGAAGCCCCCGGTGGGGGCAGGTGGGAGAGACCCCCTCAAGGCCCCCTGGGACCCAGGGAGGGCGCAGAGGCTGCCCGAGCCCGGGTGCTGCTGGTGCCCACGTGGCCGGGCACACGTGTCACCTGCATCTCCCGTCTTGAGATGGGGACGTTCATGCATTCCTGTCTGATGCTGGGTGGGGGGTGTGTAGGGGTCTCTCCGCCCTTGGAGAAGCTCGGGGTCTCTCTTGAGCGCATCCCTCTGGACTCTTTCTCCCTCCTTCCTTCAAAACTTCCAAATAAAAAAAACTGTCATTTCACTGCCCGTCTATTCCTGAAATTCCTTTCTGTGATGCGAGACAAGACCCCAGAGCACCCTGGGTCCCGGAAGGGCAGAGGTGAGTAGGGAGAAAGTGACCGTCTCTCTCTCTCTCCTCCCCAGTTCACATAAGTCACCCATGGGGACCACTGACATCATGACCACACAGTTGCAGTCTTTCCATTGTTCATCGATTTACTCGAGCGGACCCAGGAACGTCTCCATTGTGAGACTTTGTTGTCACTGTGTCTGGCATATCGAATACGTCACGGGGAGCTTGCCAGGCTCTGCGGTGCAGGCGAGATACTCTCGGGAGCTTGCCGGGCTCTCCGAGAAGGGCAGAGGAATTGAACCCGGCTGAGCCAGGCTGGCTGCATACAAGGCAAACGCCCTCCCCACTGTGCTATCGCTCCAGCCCATCATTATTGACACGGAGTAGTAGAAATCCCAACGATATTTGAATGTCCTGGGTTTGGCCGCCGACGTTGTGACCATCCTTCAGTGGAGAAGATGAAAACTTAAAGAAGATGAAGAGTCACCCGTGACTCCAAGACGTCACGTAGACAAAGCGGCAGGAACAAAGGGACCCGGGAGGAAGAGGAAACCGTGACCTACAGCAGAGTCGAGGCCGTTCTCTGCAGCCCGGCTTTGTGTTGTCGCGTGTTTTTCTCTCTGATTCACCGCCGCCGTTCCCTGGAGAGGCACCACAAAATGAACATCCAGGGTCGCTTCAGGAATCGGCGTGCGTCAGGCACAAATATTTGCAGTGCCGTCTCGAGAGAGAGAGAGAGAGAGGCAGGAACCGTTTCCAGAACGGGAACGGGAACGTGTGAAGGAGCAAAGTGGGAAAAAAAATTTTAAAAAACGAGAGAACTGAAAAAGGCTAAAATCATCGATGCTGCCTGGGAGACCGTGTGAGTGTTTGATGCTGCTTGTCAGAAGCCGGGGATTAACAAAAGACACTCACCTGCCAAGTGCTCCCTCTGTGCTACGCCAAACGGTGCGTGATCGCCAGTAAGGGCCCTTGTGGAGAAGGAAGCAGTTGGCGTGTGCAAGCTTAGCACGGAGCAATGCCTGCCCTGCCACACTGTCCTCCCGTTGTTGTTCATCGATTTGCTCGAGCGGATGCAGTGACGTCTCCACGTGGTTAACTGTGTTTGGTTTGAGGCGGCGTTTGTCCACGACCCCAGCTCAGAAGGTCCAAGGACCCCCGTGTATGGTTTCCTTGCCCACCAGCTGGGGTGGTTGGTTGGATGTACAGGTCTGTGGACAGTGCAGTGCTCGGACCCCGTGATGCTCATGGTACCTAGGGCCACCAAGGTGGTGCTGGAGTCCCCCCGGAACTGCGTTTGTGTCCATGGTTCCACCAGCCAAAGCCGGTGGCACATCTGCAGAATCTCACTCTAACCACTGCACCGTCTCCCACCAGCCAGCACATACAATGGATGGTGTGAGGAGATATTTGGCGTAAGGAGACGTGTGTGTGTGTGTGTGTGTGTGTGTGTGTGTGTGTGTGTGTACACACTCTTGGAGAGCCCGGCAAGCTCCCGAGAGGATCCCGACTGCATGGCAGAGCCTGGCAAGCTCCCCGTGGCGTCTTCGAGATGCCAAACACAGTCATCACGAGTCTCACCGTGGACACGTGACTGGTGCCCGCTCGAGCCAATCAATAAACTATGAGAGGACCGTGATCTATTATTGATTATTAATTCTGAGGCAACGAACAGAGTAAGGATTTGTTATTATTATTGATTATGAACAACCAGTCTCACCCTGGAGAAGTGCCTGGTGCCCACTCGAGCCAATCGATGAACCACAGTGCAATTTTGATATGTAGAATGATATTGATCACCCTCGATTAATATTATTGATCCATTATCCTCCGCCCCTCTCGGAGAGCCCGGCAAGCTACCGAGAGTATTCGATATGCCAGACACAGTAACAACAAAGTCTCCAATGGAGACGTTACTAGGCCCGCTCGAGCAAATCGATGATCAACGGGAGGGCCTTTACCTTTACCTTATATTAATTAATTGATTTGAATTAATTGAATTCATATTCAACACACTAAAAATGTTAACTAGGTTGTAGTGATGACAATTGCGTTGATTCTATTCATCATGTTATATACGAACTAATTACACGGATGTTAATCAATAGTAAATATTCATTGATACTGATGTATCGATGGGCTGCAGCACAGTGGGGAGGGCGTTGGCCTGGCACGCGGCCGACCCGGATTCGATTCCTCCGCCCGTCTCGGAGAGCCCGGCCAGCTCCCGAGAGGATCCCGCCCGCCCTGCAGAGCCTGGCAAGCTCCCCGTGGCGTCTTCGAAAGGCCAAACACAGTCACAACGAGTACGCGTGTGTATTATGTGTCTGTATGTGTGTATATGTCATGCATGTACTTGTATGTGTATGTGTATCTGTGTGTTGTATATGTGTGAGTGTGTTTTTGTGTGTATATGTGTGTGCATTATGTGTCTGTATGTGTGTATATGTGCATGCGTGTACTTGTCTGTATATGTGTATCTGTGTGTTGTATATGTGTGAGTGTGTTTTGTGTGTATTTGTGTGCATATGTGTGTATGTGTGTGTATTATGTGTCTGTATGTATATGTGCATGTGTGTACTTGTGTGTGTATGTGTATGTGTGTTGTATATGTGTGAGTGTGTTTTTGTGTGTATTTGTGTGTATATGTGTGTATGTGTGTATTATGTGTCTGTATGTGTGTATATGTGCATGCGTGTACTTGTGTGTGTATGTGTACCTGTGTGTTGTATATGTGTGTGTTTTTGTGTGTATATGTGTGTATTATGTGTCTGTATGTATATGTGCATGCGTGTACTTGTGTGTGTATGTGTACCTGTGTGTTGTATATGTGTGTGTTTTTGTGTGTATATGTGTGTATTATGTGTCTGTATGTGTGTATATGTCATGCATGAACTTGTGTGTGTATGTGTATCTGTGTGTTGTATATATGTGAGTGTGTTTTTGTGTGTATATGTGTGTATTATGTGACTGTATGTGTGTATATGTGCATGCGTGTACTTGTGTGTATGTGTATCTGTGTGTGGTATATGTGTGAGTGTGTTTTTGTGTGTATTTGTGTGCATATGTGTGTATGCGTGTGTATTACGTGTCTGTATGTGTGTATATGTGCATGTGTGTACTTGTGTGTATGTGTATGTTGTATATGTGTGAGTGTGTTTTGTGTGTATTTGTGTGTATATGTGTGTATTATGTGTCTGTATGGGTGTATATGTGCATGTGTGTACTTGTGTGTGTATGTGTATATGCGTGTGGTATATGTGTGAGTGTGTGTTTTTGTGTGTATTTGTGTGCATATGCGTGTATGTGTGTGTAATATGTGTCTGTATGTGTGTATATGTGCATGCGTGTACTTGTGTGTGTATGTGTACCTGTGTCTGTGTGTATTTTTCATGATGAATATTTTTCCATGATGAATACGGAACTGTTAATATATATATATAATATACATATGCGTGTGTGTGTATATATGTGTGTGTGTATAGATACACACACATATGTGTATCTCTATACTTGTGACAATATGCTGAACCCCTAACAAACAGCGGCCCGCTCTAGTCTGCCCATCAGAAACAATAATAAAATTTAGGAAAAAGAAAGTCGACACCTCAGGGTGGCACACGCATCGATAAGGAAAAAACAAAAAACGCAAAGAGGTGTATTAGATGCAGTTCCCTCTAAACTCTTGCTCCTGGATCAAGAAGGATCGTGTGGATGGAAGTCGTGTATACACTCCACACACACACACACATATACACACAAATACACACACTCACACATACACACACAGCACACACATACATACATGCACATATATACATGCAGACACATACACACAAACATATATATACACTCACACACAGACACAGATACACATACGCACACAAGTACACGCATGCACATATACACACACATACAGACACATAGTACACACACATACACACATATACACGCAAATACACACACACACATACACAACACACATATATACATACACACATATACGCACACAAATACGCACACATATACTCACACACGTACATGCACATGTACACATATGTGCACACAAGTACACCCATGCGCATATACAGACATAGACACATACAGACACATAACACACACATATAACATATACACACATACACACGCAACTACACACACTCACACATATACAACACACATACACACATACACACATGCAGATACACACATGCATATGCACTCACACACAGACACATACATATACGTACACATATACTCACACACATGCATACACATATACACATACATGCACACAAGTACACACATGCACATATACACACATACAGACACATAATACACACATATACACACATACACTCACACATATATACACAAATACACACATTCACACATACACACACAACACACATGTACACACATGCACACATACACACATGCAGACACATACACACATACATATGCACTGACACACACAGACACAGACACACACATATACCCACACAAATACGCACACATACACTCACACACATACATACACATATACACATACACGCACACAAGTACACATGAACATATACACACATACAGACACATAATACACGCATATACACACATACACACATACACAACACACATATACACATACATACATGCAGACACATACACACATGCATATGCACTCACACACACAGAAACAGATACACACATACGCACACAAATACAGACATATATACTCACACACATACATACACATATACACATACACGCACACAAGTACACACATGCACCTATACACACATACAGACACATAAACACACATGCACAAAAACAGACATACACTGACACACATACATACACACAACTGCACACACCATATACTCCCATATATGCATACACACATGCACACATATACACAAATACACACACTCACACATACAACACATACATACATGCACACATACACATATTCAGACACATACACACATACATATACACTCACACACATACAGACACATACACACATATACACACATACATACAAACATACAGACACATATACACATACACGCACACAAATACACACATGCCCATCTACACACACATACAGACGCATAATACACACATACACACAAAAAAACAAACATACACTCACACATAATACACACATAGACACACAAACACAGACATACACTCACACACATGCACACACCATATGCTCCCACTCATATACACATACACACATATAGACACTTACACGCACACACACACACACACACACACACATATACCTACGCACAGACACACACCCATCCACTCACATCCACATACCCACGCACACACGCCTACATCCACACACGGAATCAAATCCAAGGAACGCCCACCCAATTGAACTCCTATGTTTGGGTTGATGCGGGCCCTTGGAGGTGGTCACGCGCAGTGCAACGAGGCAGAGAAATCCGTGCCAGGTGCGGTCCAGCCGAAAGCAAAGTTCACTGAACACCAAGGCCCCCCGGCGCACCGCGGAGCCCTGGTGAGCAGAGGACACCCAGAGGAACTCAAAGACGAGAGAAATGGGTCAAAAGATGCAAATTCGATGGCAGGGCACCGAAGTCTTCGCAGATGCCTGCAGTGCCGGATTCGGCTTTATGGAGGCGTGAAATCGCACTCCTGACCCTCACCGAGGATGGGAAAACCCACGGCGGCTCTAGAACCTATTTTATTTCATTTTTTTCTATTCTTTTTTCTAGAACAAATGTTATTTTATTTTATTTTTTCTAGAACAAATTTTAGACGGAAAAGGAGAGCCCGTAAAAAAAATATCACTGCATTTCTCACGTTAGCCTGTCAGCATCCCAAGGCTGTGCAGTGCCGTGAGTGCTCTCAATGAGTTGCAGAGAAAAGATCAAAGATCTTTGATTTTTTGTTTACCTCGGTGATCCCTGGATCACCTGCTCGCCACAGTGATCAAACAGTCCTTCGGTGAGGATATGCGTCATCGGCCACGGGGCTCATGCCGCTGTGCTCCACCAACAAGTCTCTTAAGATGAACGTTGGTGCTCGTGATACGAACTTGACCCTAACATCTGCAGGATTTCTCCTTTCCTTTTATTTCCTTTTTTTTTTAATCGAACGCCAGTGAGAAACACAGTTACCAAGTTGTTCGCGATTGATCCGGTTTCGGTCAGAGAATGTTCCGGCACCCAACGCTTCACCAGGGTCCATTTCCCACCACCAATGTGCACAGTTTCCCTCCAGCATCCCTCTGCCCTCACCTCCATGGAAGATGGCAGGCAAGTTTCCTCTCTCTGTCTCTCTCTCTCTCTGTCTCTCCTCTGTCTGTCTCTCTCTGCTCTCTCTATCTCTGTCTCTCTTTGTGTGCATGTGTCTCTTTGTCTGTCTCTTTCTCTGTCTCTCTTTGTGCGCATGTGTGTCTCTCTCTGTCTCTCTCTGTCTTCCTCTGTCTCTATCTATCTCTGTGTGCATGTGTGTCTCTCTCTGTGTCTCTCTGTCTCTTTCTCTGTGCGCATGTGTGTCTCTTTCTCTTTCTCTGTCTCTCTTTGTGTGCATGTGTGTGTCTCTCTCTGTCTCTCTCTGTCTCTGTCTCTCTCTGTGTGCATGTGTGTCTCTCCCTGTCTCTCCCTGTCTTTGTCTGTCTCTGTTTCTCTCTGTGTGCATGGGTGTGTCTCTTGATCTCTCTCTCTCTTTCTCTGTCTCTGTCTCTGTCTGTGTGCATGTGTGTCTCTCTCTGTCTCTGTATTTCTCTGTCTCTTTCTGTCTCTCTGTGCATGTGCATCTCTGTCTCTTTCTCTGTCTTTCCCTGTCTCTGTCTCTCTCTGTGTGCATGTGTGCCTCTCTCTGTCTCTGTCTCTCTCTGTCTTTCTCTGTCTCTGTCTCTCTCTGTGCGCATGTGTGTCTCTCTCTGTCTCTGTATTTCTCTGTCTCTGACTCTCTCTGTGTGCATGTGTTTTTTTCTCTGTCTCTGTATTTCTCTGTCTCTGTCTCTCTTTGTGTGCATGTGCGTCTCTCTCTGTCTCTCTCTGTCTTTCTCTGTCTCTGTCTCTGTCTGTCTGTCTGTCTCTCTCTCTCTCTCTCTCTCTCTCTCACACACACACACACACACACACACACACACACACATTTTCCTTTTGGGCATTATTGTTTGCGAGCCAGATACTGAAAACTCCCTCCTTCCAACATGCAGTTCTTGTCCAGAGGGATCCTAGCCAACGATCATTATCACACACGTAGCCCCTTCTCCATCCTAAGAGCCCCCGGCCCCCCACCCACTGGTGACAAGCTTCCAACCACGAATCAGTCAGTCAAAGAGGGCAGGCAGGGGTCCCTCCTGGCTCCGCACTCAGGAATGACTCCCGGCGGTGCTCCGGGACCCTATGGGATGCTGGGAATCGAACCCGGGTCGGCCTTGTGCAAGGCAAGCATCCCACCCAATTTACTATCTCTTGGGCCCCTGAGACCATTCTTAATGCCTCAGCCAAAATATATGCAGTTAAATATTTTCCTCTCTTTGTTCACCACAGAGTTGATGAATTTTTTTTATTTGTTTTTGACCTACTGGGTCACATTCGGCGATGCTCAGCGGTTCCTCCTGGCTCTGCATCCAGGAATGACTCTTGAGCGACGCTTGGAGAACCATCTGGGGGGAAGGGTCTCGAACCCTGGTTGGCCACACCCAAAGCAACACACCCTCCCTTGTGGTCCTCTCGCTCCAGCCCACCCCGTGGATGATTTTATTGCTGCAGGTTTCAGAAGCATCAACTTCGAGGTCCGGACCCGACTATCTGCAGCCCGGTTTGCGGTGACGTTGAGTGGACGGGTTTACGGAAACTCCAATCTGTGTGTCTCCAACTGACACGTTGGCGTCACCCAACGTTTGTGAGTTCACCCCGTCCCGATGCTCAGGACACAGTCAATAGTCATCGATTTCTGTTCAGTCACGGGCAGCTTTGGCCGCACACTCGACTCCTCCTGGTGCAGTTCCCTGAGACTCTCCATGGCAGGTCGCGACCTTCACGGCAGACGATGAGCACAGAAAACGCATCTGTGCTCTCGGGAGCTCAGGGAGATGTGGGGTGTGTGTGTGTGTGTGTGTGTGTGTGTGTGTGTGTGCCTGTGTGCCTGTGTGCCTGTGTGTCTCTGTGTCTCTGTGTATGTGTCTGTGTATGTCTCTGCGTGTCTCGTCTCTGTGTACGTGTGTCTCTGTATGTGAGTATGTGTCTGTGTGTCTCTGTGTGTCTGTGTGTCTGTGTCTGTGTGTCTGTGTATGTCTCTGCATGTCCGTGTACGTGTGTACTCTCTTCTCGTGGAGAGTTTGTTGGTGAGTCACTGCATGGTGAGTGGGAAGTTGGTAGCATCGAAATAAACACGCTGACACACCCCAACGGGCAAAGACGCCTCCCCAGTCCAGCCAAGGTTTCGGGACGGGAGCCATCCAGCTGTGCAAAGGAGTGTCCAGTGGTCACTCCCACAAGTGCCCCATTTTGGGAGATAAGGAAGCAACGGGTTTGCAAGCACAAGGATGTCTCTGATTGACTGCCGCCCAGGGAGTGCAGTTACTCGCAGAACCTGCCACGGAAGGAATCGTTAGATGTCACTCCCCCAAGAGAAGAGTTTGGAGATACCAGTAGCTTCAATATCATGCAGGGTGGGAAAGGGAGGGATGGTTGGTGGGAGGGATGCTGGGAACCGTGTTGGTGGTGGAGGGTGGGCACTGGTGGAAGGATGGGTACTCGGTTGTTGCAGAACTGAAACCCAAGCACGACAATTTGGAAGTCGACAACTGTCCCTCATGGCGTTTCACTAATAAAAATTTTAAAAATAAATAAATGAAATATTTATAATGTGACCCAAAAAACCAGTTTGGAAGGGCTGGAGCGATAGCCCAGCGGGGAGACCGTTTGCCTTGCACGTGGCTGACCCGGGTTCAAGTTTCAGCATCTCCTAGGGTCCCCCGAGCACTGCTAGGAGTCATTCCTGAGTGCATGAGCCAGGAGGAATACCCTGAGCATCAGCGGGTGGGACCCAAAATGCAAAAATCAAACAAAAAAAAAAAACCAAGAAAACACTTTGGGGAGGATGGTGTTGGGCACACACAAGGAACTGTGCTCAGATTTGACACAGTTCCGTGCTCACTCTTGGCAATGCTCAGGGGGACCACATGACTGCGGGAGAGGCCCCAAAAAATCAACCACGCACAAGGCAAGCACCTTCCTTCCTCATAACACCCCAAAAAGAATTTTCTTTTTTTATTTTTTTTTAAGAGATGGTCAGACTTCTTCGCCAAGATGCAGAACGAACGGTTTGAGGCTCTTTGTGTTCCTGGAGGGAGCAGATGCCTTTGGGCTACACGAGCATGCGACAGGGATGGATGGAGACATTACCGGCGCCCGCTCAAACAGATCGATGAGCAACGGGATGACAGGGGGTACAGGTGAAATGATACCTTGGGGTTATCAAAGTCACAGTGCCTTTTCCCCCTCCGGAATCTCTTGTTCAGTGAGAAATTAGCCTTAAAAGTGTTATTAGCATAAAGTCACAAAATAGGAGACTGACACCCAAAGAATGGCCGAGATTCGTACCAGGAATTTTACTCCATGGCTTGGAGGCCAGTCGCACACGCTAGGGGAAAAGGGAGCTCAGATAGAGAAGGGAGCACCAAGTAAAGGGTGTTGGGAGGATCCTCCCAGGATGGGAGATGCATGCTGAAAGTGGACTATGGACCGAACATGATTGCCACTCAATGCCTCTCTTGCAAAACACAGTACCCAAAAGAAGAGAGAGAGAACAAGGGGGAATGCCCTGCCACAGAGGCAGGGTGGGATGGGGGGGATGGAGGGTGGGAGGGATACTGGGACTTGTGTTGGTGGAGGATGGGCGCTGGTGGAGGGATGGGTCCTTGATCATTGTATGACTGAAACCCACGCACAAAAATTTGTAAATCTACAACTGGACCTCATGGTGTTTCGCTAACAAAAATTTTTTTTGTAAAAAAATGTGAATGATGGAAAATGGACACTGGTGCAGGGGTGGATGTTTGATCATCGGATAACAGCCAAGGAAACTGGTTCTGTGTTCTGTGTGGGCCTGTTCTCCGACTCAACGGAACGTTCTGCATTTCTCAAAAAATTAATTAAGTAATTAATTATTAATTATTAATTAATCGGAGAGTCTATCTTCAGTCTTGTTGCAATATCCACTCGGGCTCCTGGTCGCGCTGAAACGGAGCGTCGGTCTCTGGTTACCTTTGGAGACGTCAGCCCACGGGTATTCGTTCGGGGGTTACTGTTGTCTGAGCTTGTGGTGGTTCGGGGTATCGGCCAAGGAATTCTGGGCATTTGTGACCCCCGTGATGTCTAGAAATCAAGCTTTGAAAAAGCAGCGTTTTCGGGGCTGGAGTGAAAAACCAGCGGGGAGGGCGTTGGCCTGGCACGTGGCCCACCCGGGTTCGAGTCCCAGCATCCCATAGGGTCCCCCTGAGCACCGCCAGGAGGGATTCCTGAGTGCAGAGCCAGGAGGAACCCCTGAGCATCACTGGGTGTGAGAAACAAAGAAAGAAAGAAAGAAAGAAAGAAAGAAAGAAAGAAAGAAAGAAGAAAAAGAAAAAGGAAAAAAAAGAAACAGTGACCAAAATACAAAGACGATCTACAGAATGGGACAGAATTCATTCACTGAATACACATCCGATATCAAGGTTGATATCAAAGATATACAAAGTTTTCTTCTTCTTCCACAAGAAGAAAACAACACCCAATCCCATCCAAAAAAAAAATTTAAAAATGGGGCGACGAAATGAACAGAAACTTTTTAAAAAAGAAAGAAAGAAAGAAAGAAAGAGAGAGAGAGGGAGAGAAAGAAAGAGAGAAAGAAAGAAAGAAAGAAGAGAAAGAGAGAAAGTAAGAAAGAGAGAGAAAGAAAGAAAGAGAGAGAGTGAGAGAAAGAAAGAAAGAAAGAAAGAAAGAAAGAAAGAAAGAAAGAAAGAGAGAAGGAGAGAAAGAAAGAAAGAAAGAGATGGAGAAAGAAAGAAAGAAAGAAAGAAAGAAAGAGAGAAGGAGAGAAAGAAAGAAAGAAAGAGATGGAGAAAGAAAGAAAGAAAGAAAGAATAGAGAAAGAGGAAGGAAGGAAGGAAGGAAGGAAGGAAGGAAGGAAGGAAGAGAGACAGAAAGCAAGAGAGAGAGAAAGAAAGAAAGCAAGAGAGAGAGAAAGAAAGAAAGAGACAGAGAAAGAAAGAAAGAGACAGAGAAAGAAAGCAAGAAAGAGAGAGAGAGAAAGAAAGAAAGAAATAAAGAAAGGAAGAAAGAGAGAGAGAAAGAAAGAAACAGAGAAAGAGAGAGAGAAAGAAAGAAAGAGAGGGAAAGAAAGAAAGAGAGGGAAAGAAAGAAAGAAAGAAAGAGAGAAAGAGAGAGAGAAAAAGAAAGAAGGAAAGAGAGAGAGAAAGAGAGAAAGAAAGCAAGAAAGAGAGAGAGAAAGAGAAAGAAAGAAAGAAAGAAAGAAAGAAAGAAAGAAAGAAAGAAAGAAAGGAAGAAAGAGAGAGAGAAAGAAAGAAACAGAGAAAGAACAAGAGAGATAGAGAAAGAAAGAAAGAAAGAAAGAAAGAAAGAGAGAAAGAAAGCAAGAAAGAGAAAGAAAGAAAGAAAGAAAGAGAGGGAAAGAAAGAAAGAAAGAAAAAGAAAGAAAGAAAGAAAGAAAGAAAGAAAGAAAGAAAGAGAAAGAAAGAGAAAGAAAGAAAGAAAGAGAGAGGGAAAGAAAGAAAGAAAGAAAGAAAGAAAGAAAGAAAGAAAGAAAGAAAGAAAAAGAAAGCAAGAAAGAGAGAGAGAAAGAAAGAGAGAGAGAGAGAAAGAAAGAAAGAAAGAGAGAGAGAGAGAAAGAGAGAAAGAAAGCAAGAAAGAGAGAGAAAGAAAGAAAGAAAGGAAGAAAGAGAGAGAGAAAGAAAGAAAGAAAGAAACAGAGAAAGAAAGAGAGAGAGAAAGAGAGAAAGAGCAAGAAAGAGAGAGAGAGAAAGAAAGAGAGAAAGAAAGCAAGAAAGAGAGAGAGAAAGAAAGAAAGAACAAGAGAGAGAGAAAGAAAGAAAAAGAGAGAGAAAGAAAGCAAGAGAGAGAGAGAAAGAAAGAAAGAAAGAAAGAAAGAAAGAAAGAAAGGAAGGAAGGAAGGAAGGAAGCACGAAAGAAAGAAAGAAAGAAAGAAAGAAAGAAAGAAAGAGAGAAAGAGAGAGAAAGAGGAAGGAAGGAAGGAAGGAAGGAAGAAGAGAGAGAGAAAGAGAGTAAGAAAGAAAGAAAGAAAGAAAGAAAGAAAGAGAAAGAGAGAAAGAAAGAGAGAAAGAAAGCAAGAGAGAGAGAAAGAAAGAAAGAAAGAAAGGAAGAAAGAAAGAAAGAAAGAAAGAAAGAAAGAAAGGAAGGAAGGAAGGAAGGAAGGAAGGAAGAAAAGTATTTTTTTTTCGTGGAGCTGGGCATATCTGTCACGTGAACCCAGCATCCTAGAATTCCTCCGTTCCTCCGGAAAATGAAGGGAACCGTGTTTTTTGGGTTGTTGTTTTATTTTTTTCCCTTCCTTTTCACTATTTCCCATTGTCCTATTTTATTTCTTCGTTAGCCTGGAGTGCGTTCGAGTTCCTTCCATGAATCAATCGGACGAAGTGATGAGCGTGGTGGTGGCACGCGTGACCCATCCGGCGGAACGTCATTCGCTCCGATTGTCACTTTTGTCTCTTGGCTTTGCGTGAGATGAAGGTGAAGTGAGTGGCCGGAGCGAGAGCCCAGCGGGGAGGGCGTTGGCCTGGCACGCGGCCGGCCCGGGTTCGAGTCCCGGCACCGCCAGGAGGGATTCCTGAGTGCATGAGCCGGGAGGGACCCCTGAGCACCGCCGGGTGGGACCCAAAAAGGAAAAACAAACAAAAAAGGCGAAAATGAAGGACGTAAGGACGTGGGTGCAGGTGGGATCGAGGATCAAGGTCCTGGGGCCGCCTTGTGCGGGACGGAGTGCTCAGTGCTGAGTCTTATCGACTCTCGGGTCTGTCTCTGCCTTTCGGGGTCTCGGGGTCTGTGTCCAGCAAGGGACACTCCCGAGGAACTTGGTTGGGAACCCGTGGACACACACACACAGACACACACGCGTGTGGGCATGTCCACACACACACACACACACACACACACACACACACATAAACCACATACATACACAGGAGACACACACACACAAACCACACATACACACGCACAGACAGATGAACCACACACACACAAACCACACAAACACATGCACATGCACAGACGTACCACACACACATGAACCACACACACGCACACACAAATCACACACACATCAAGCACACACGCACGAACAAAACATACACATGCACACACATATGGACACACAAATGAACCACACACACATATGAACCACACACACACGAACCACACACACACGAACCACACACACACGAACCACACATACACATGCACACGCACAGACGTACCACACACACACAAAACATGCACACACACATGAACCACACACACGCACACACAAATCATACACACACATCAAGCACACACACACGAACCAAACATACACATGCACACACATATGGACACACAAATGAACCACACACACACGAACCACACACACACAAACCACACATACACATGCACACACCCATGAACCACCCACACATATGAACCACACATGCACACACACAAACCATGCATTCACATGCACACACCCATGAACCACCCACACATATGAACTACACATGCACACACACAAACCACACATACACATGCACACACACATGGACCACACACATATGAACCAGACATGCACACACAAACCACACATACACATGCACACACACATGGACCACACACATATGAACCAGACATGCACACACAAACCACACATACACATGCACACACAAACCACACATACACATGCACACACAAACCACACATACACATGCACACACCCATGAACCTCACACACAAGTCACCCACACATGAACCACACACACACACAAACGGACACACAACATGATCAACACACACAAACCACACATACACATGCACATGCACAGATGTGCCACACACACAAAACATGCACACACACATGAACCACACACATGCACACACACAAACCACACAAACACACGTCAAGCACACACACACGAACCACGCATATACATGCACACACACATGCACACATATGAACCACACAGATGAATCACACACACACAAACCACACATATGAACCACTCACACACGAACCACACACACACACAAACCACACATGCACATGCACACACCCATGAACCACACACACGAGTCACACACACATGAACCACACACACGTGCAAACACAAATGCACACAAAACATGATCAACGCATGCATACAGACAGATGACCCACACACATGTGCACAGACACGAACCACACACGCACACACATGAAAGACACACATGTGCCCACACATATGAACTGCACACACACAAACCACACGCACGGGCATATACACACGAACTGCACACACGAACTACACACACACACAAACCATACACGCGCACACACACAAGAACCACACACTCATGCACACATGTGCATACACACATAAACCACAAACACATGCACACACGCGAACCACACAACACACACGGGCATGCACACACATGAACTATATACATATGCACACACAAACCACACACATGCACAAACACACATGCACGCACGCACACAAAGCACACACACGTTCACACACCTATGAATCACACACGCACACACAGGAACCACAGACACGCACACACACACACACACACACAAGAACCACACGCACACATGCACACATGAGTGCAGAGCCAGGAGAAACCCCTGAGTAGTCCCTGAGCATCGCCAGGTGTGACTCAAAAAGCAAAAAAAAAAAATTACAATGGTGGTTAGCAATTAGACCATGGTTAGGAACCGTTTCTAAGGAGAAGGGGACAGTCAGCTCTCATGACCAGCTGCCCAATGCCTGCTCCAGGAAAACAGACACTGAGACCTGGTTGAAACTTAAAGTTCACTGCAGCCGGTCAGGGCATCAATTTTGCCCTCACACTGGGCAGACATCAAACGCAAAGCGGGAATTCCGTGGCAAATGAAATCCACACTAAGACGCACCAGTGGATGCAGGGAAATGCTTAATGGCCCCCATGTCAAGGACACGGGTATCTGATGTTTTTGTTTTCATTTGACTGGAGCGGGTAGGGTGTTGACCTTGCATGTGGCCAACCCGGGTTCGATTCCTCCACCCCGCTCGGAGAGCCCAGCAAGCTCCCGAGAGGATCCCACCTGCACGGAAGAGCCCTGCACGCTCCCCGTGGCGTCTTCGAGATGCCAAAAAACAGTCACAACGACTCTCACCGTGGAGACGTGACTGGTGCCCACTCAGCAAATCGATGAACCGCAGGACGACCATGTTACAGTGCTACAATTATTTCACTGTGCAGAGGAGGAATATCGAGTTTGCTGGGCTGGGAAGGGGCGACTTCCTTTCAAACGCGGTGCCACGTGGTCTCTTAACGAGGGGCCCGCGTCCCCTTTATGAAGGAAGAGTTCGTTTGTATCGATCCCACAGCCCCGTGCAGTTCCTCACGGTTGGATGCTAAACTTTCATCTCAACTAATGAAGATCGACGGGCTGTAATAAAACAGGGAGCTTTGTAAGGGGGGAGGGGGGGGAGTCTTCTTCCTCAGAGGTGCCCGAAAATACCCAAGATTGATGTCGGCCCAATTGAGGGAGGGAGCACTTTGCCCGAGTTAAAAAAATGAGGCTCATTTTTCTTTTGTTAATTGAATGTCAGTTGTTTTATTTATTTATTTATTTTAAAGTCTGTCTGGTGATCAGAGTCCATTAATACGAAATGTGTTTAAAACTCCCCCCACCCCCCAGAAATAGCTGGAAGAGGATGCGGCGGGACGGTGGGTAGCCCTGCCGTCCGCGTGGAAACGACCACAGTTTCCGTCTGTACAAATCAGCGGTCGGAAAGAAAAACCGACGTTCAGTGGGAACACGGTGATGCGTGTGTGAAAAATTACTCCCTGCATCCTGATTTTCTGCATATCTCGGAGAGCTCGGCATGCTACTGAGAGTATCTCGCCCGCACGGCAGAGCCTGGCAAGCTCCCCGTGACGTCTTCGATGTGCCAAACACAGTAACAGCAAGTCTCACGATGGAGACGTTACTGGGCCCGCTCGAGCAAATCGATGATCAATGGGAGAACCGTGACCGGACCGTGAAGTGTTGGAGAGAAAAACAATGTTTTCCCCTCTTTTGTTTGTTTGTTTGTTTAGCTTTTTGGGTCACACCCAGCGATGCTCACGGGTTCCTCCTGGCTCTGCACTCGGGAATGACTCCTGGCGGTGCTCGGGGGACCCTAGGGGATGCTGGGAATCGAACCCGGGTCGGCCGCGTGCATGGCAGACGCCCTCCCTGCTGTGCTATCACTCTGGCCCCCTCTCCTCGGCTCTTGAGAGGATTGTGACCAAATGACCTACACCGTGTCAGTCAAAGAGAGTTCCCAAAGCATTCTTGCAAGTGTAGGGTTGCCCCCTGTGATGACGGCGAAGTTTTAAGAAAGGAGAGAGAGAGAGACAGAGACAGAGAGGAGACAGAGAGAGACAGAGAGAGACAGAGAGAGAGACAGAGGAGACAGAGAGACAGAGAGAGACAGAGAGAGAGAGAAAGAGACAGAGAGAGACAGAGACAGAGAGACAGAGAGAGAGAAAGAGACAGAGACAGAGAGACAGAGAGAGACAGAGCGAGACAGAGACAGAGATACAGAGACAGAGAGACAGAGAGAGACAGAAAGAGAGAAAATCGCAGGCGATGTTGGAGACTTTGGGATGAAGATCGAAGGGGAAATGTGTTTGCGGACTGGATGCTAATGGCTTCATCTTTCTCCTTGCAGAAGCCGACTTTGATGCATGACCAGTTCTATCCATTCTCCAGGGAATAATTCCCCCGGCCCTGAATGTGTCTCTGCTGGCCTTTGTGTGTTGGAGTGTGTGTGTGTGTGTTTTATGTTGTGTGTGTCCGTGTGTGTGTGTGCGTGTGCGTGCGTGTGTGTGTGTGTGCGTGTGCGCGTGCGTGTTTCTGGGGAAAGAATCAATGCTTTTGACATTTTCTATTTTTTTTCCACTTTTTCTTTTTGGGTCCCACCCGGCAAGGCCCAGGGGAGTTTACTCCTGGGCTCTGCACACAGGAAGGACTCTCGGTGGTGCACAGGGGACCCTAGGGGATGCCGGGCGTCGAACCCGGGTTGGCCGTGTGCAAGGCCAACGCCTTCCCAGCTGCAGGACGATCACTCCCACCCCTGCTTCTTGTGACATTTCAGAACTTAAAAAAATAAATAAATAAAATCCCCCTTTGCCATTGTGATTTTTTCACCGTTTTCTTTTTGCAGCCCTCCAAGTCAGCCCCGAAACAGGTGTGTCCCGTGTCTTCCGGGGGGGAACTTTCCTTTCAAGACGTGTTTGTGGAGACCCCGAAAGCAACGCCCGCAAGTCGTTCATCTCCACTCCTGCCGGTGTAGCCCAGGTCTTTTCATTCCTTTCTCCGGGCCCCGGTGAGCTCTCTCTCTCTCTGTGTCTGTCCGTCAATCAGGGAACTGCAGACTGTAATCCACTTATCAGCTCAAAGACTTCACTGCTTTCCTCTGGGAGTCTTTCCAGGGAACTTGATTCGGCGAAAGAGCTTTGCCACGGAGAGATTTCTTTTTCTTCCCAGAGAGATTTTCTTTTTCTTTGAATCACAATATATTTATTCATGCACTTGGCAGGAGCAAAGGCAGAGAGAAGCGGCCCATCAATGGGCTCTGCAGCGGCTTGGAAGTTCTTAAGGACCAACCGACTCGTC
Organism: Sorex fumeus; assembly: GCF_029834395.1. Taxonomy (NCBI): domain Eukaryota; kingdom Metazoa; phylum Chordata; class Mammalia; order Eulipotyphla; family Soricidae; genus Sorex; species Sorex fumeus. Next base: position 668,195 of record NW_026606175.1, read on the forward strand.
CTTTGGAACATTCCGGACTCTGAGTCACTCCTGAGGAAGTGCGGTTTGTGTGTTCCTGCGGGATGTTTTTTTCTCCTCCCGGCCGGTTGGCAACAAGGACTCCTGGTTCCCGTGTCCAGGGCCAAGAATGCTCCAGGGGCCTTTCAGTTTCCTTTTGCAGGCCGGGCCTGGAGGCCCTTGAAAAAAAAAAACAAACAAAAAAAAGGGTCTGTTTGGAAAAAAAGCCGGAAGCTCCCTGTTCCCTGCCCTGACTCACTGTGTCCTTTGTCTCTGAGTCAATGGAGCGGACCAAAAAAAAAAGAAAAATGGGGTGTGTGTGTGTGTGTGTGTGTGTGTGTGTGTGTGTGTGTGCGCGCGCTCGTGCGCTATGGAATGCCAGGAATGAAGAAGTACGTTGGTGGAAAAGAGACAAAGAAATATTCTGCAGGTGGGGTTTGGACAAGGGATGGTGTCAGCGGAATGGAGTTTACTGCATAGCTTATGGGATCATCACCATCTCTGTCTCTCTGTCTCTGTCTATCTCTGTCTCTGCCTCTCTGTCTCTGTGTCTCTGTCTGTGTCTCTGTCTGTATCTCTCTGTCTGTCTCTGTCTCTCTCTCTGTGTCTCTGTCTCTGTCTATGTCTCTGTCTGTGTCTCTCTCTGTCTCTTTCTCTCTCTCTGTCTCTATCTATCTCTGTGTCTCTCTGTCTCTGTCTCTCTATCTCTCTCTGTGTCTCTCTGTCTCTGTCTCTCTGTCTCTCTCTGTGTCTCTCTGTCTCTGTCTCTCTGTCTCTCTCCCTGTCTCTCCCTGTCTCTCTCTGTCTCTCTCTCTGTCTCTCTCTCTGACTCTCTCTGTCTCTTTCTCTCTCTCTGTCTCTCCCTGTCTCTCTCTGTCTCTCTCTGTCTCTGTCTCTCTGTCTCTCTCTGTCTCTGTCTCTCTGTCTCTCTCTGTCTCTGTCTCTCTGTCTCTCTGTCTCTCTCTGTCTCTGTCTCTCTGTCTCTATCTCTCTGTCTCTCTGTGTCTCTGTCTCTCTTTCTGTGTGTGTCTCTGTCTCTCTTTCTCTCTCTGTGTGTCTCTCTGTCTCTGTCTCTCTCTGTGTCTCTATCTCTCTGTCTCTCTGTCTCTGTCTCTGTCTCTGTCTCTCTGTCTCTCTCTCTCTCTCTCCCTCTCCCTTTTGGGCATTGTGCTTTGCAACCCAGACCCTGAAAGGTTATCAGGAATATCCCTGTGATGTCGGCAGGTCCCACGGGTGACTGAAGTGGAACAGGGAGGAGAGAGAGAGAGAGAGAGACAGAGACAGAGACAGAGACGGTTCACTTTCTCCCCATCCACCTCTGGTCCCACCCCGGGGGACCCAGGGTGACTGGGTTCTTGTGTCAACCTCACACGCAGAAAGGAATTTCTGGAGTCGACGGGCAGTGAAGGAAATAGATTTTATTTGGAGGGTGTTTTGAAGGGGTGTGTGTGTGTGTGTGTGTGTGTGTGTGTGTGTGTGTGTGTGTAAGAGAGAGAGAGAGAGTGTGTGTGTGTGTGTGTAAAGTGCTGAAGGCAGACCCCAGGCTTCTCCAAGGGCGGCGAGACCCCTACACACACACACACACACACCCAGCATCAAACAGGAATGCGTGAAAGTCCCCATCTCCGGAGGGAAGATGCAGTGACCCGTGAACTCAGCCATGTGGGCACCAGCAGCACCTGGGCTCAGGCAGCCTCTGAGGGGGGCCTTGAGAGGGTTTCTCCCACCTGCCCGGATCGGGGGGCTTGTCCCCAGGTCCGAGTCCGTTGCTAAGGAGGTTGCCAGGGGAGGGGGTTGGGAGTGGGGGGTGGGCTTCTTTGGCCTGAGAAGACCCTCACCTGGCGCTGGCAAGGAACTGTGAGGAGATTGGAATCTCCCCACCCCAGGATGGAAACTCCTCGAATACCCTTGGACCTCTCCCTGGAATTGGATGAACCTGAATGATTCAAGCCCCAGAGAAGACTCCGGAAACGTTCCAGGCCCAGACGTCCCGAGAAGATGATGGGCTCTCAAGGCCTCCCTTGGACACGTGTCGCCCACAACTTCCGTCTTGAGATCGGGGGGGCTTTCACGCTTTCCCTGTCTGATGCTGGGTGGTGTGTGTGTCTGTGTGTGTGTGTGTGTGTGTGTGTGTGTGTGTGTGTAGGGGTCTCTCCACCCTCGGAGAAGCCCTGGGGGTCTCTCTTGAGCACGTGGCTCTCCACTATCTCTCTCCCACTTTTCTCTCCCTCCTTCCCTACAAAAACCTGCCAATAAACACGGTGTAATTTTCACTGCCCATGTACTCCTGAATTTCCTTTCTTCAAGGCTGGGTATAGCTCGGGGCGGGGGTGGGGGTGGTCCTGGTCCCATCCAGATTCTGCAGAACCCGGCACTGGTGCTGCCGCAAGAGTCCAGGAATGCAGTTTCTCTTGGCCCTGGGGATGGGGTTGGGAATTCTCTCATCTTGCCGTGCACCGTGTCCCGTCAGAATCTCGCAGGAAACCGTGTCTAGGACCCACAGTCACCAAAGGGTTCCTGGGTCATGTGCTCCATTTCTCAGAGACCCTTCCTCGTGGCTGTATGATTTGTTGCTATAGTGTGTGTGTGTGTGTATGTGTGCGTGGGTGGGTGTTTCTCTGTGTTTTCCTGAGTCTGTTTGTCTGTCTGTGTGTGTGCATATTTGTTTCTGTGTCTGTTTGCGACTGTGCGTCTGTGATTTTGTTTGTTTTTGTGTCTCTTTGTGTGTCTCTGTGTGTATGTGTGCCTGTGTGGGTGCATTTGTGTCTGCATATTGTGTCCCTGTGTGGATGTGTGCCTGTGTGCAGATTTGTGTCTCTGTGTGGATTGCCGTGTGGATTTGTGTCTGTGTGGATTTGTGTGGATTTGTGTCTGTGTTTGTGACTGTGTGTATTTGTGTCCCTGTGTGTATTTTTGCCTCTTTGTGAGTCTCTGTGTGTATGTGTGCCTGTGTGTGCATTTGTGTCTGTATTTAAATCTGTGTGTATCTGTGTCTGTGTGTAGTTGTGTCTGTGTACTTGTGTGTATCTGTGTCTGTGTGTATACTTGCGTCTGCATATTTGTTTCCCTGTGTGTATTTGTGTCTGTGTATATTTGTGTCTGTATTTTTCTGTATTTATTTGTGTCTCTCTGTGTGTATTTGTGCCTATATTTGTGTTTGTGTGTATACTTGCGTCCATGTGTCTGTGTGTGTCTGCATGTGTGTGTCTGTATTAGTGTTTGCATGGGTCTGTGTTGATGCATCTATTTATATTTGCTTCTGTGTGTGTATTTGTGTCTGTGTGTACTTGTGTCTGTGTGTGTATTTGTGTCTGTGTTTGTGTCTATGTGCATTTGTTTTTGCATATTCGTGTCCCTGTGTGTATTTGTGTCTCCTTGTGTGTCTCTGTATGTTTTTGTGCCTGTGTGTGCATTTGTGTCTGTATTTGTATCTGTGTGTATATTTGTGTCTGTGTGTAGTTGTGTCTGTGTATTTGTGTGTATCTGTGTCTGCGTGTATGTTTGTGTCTACATATTTGTGTCCCTGTGTGTATCTGTCTGTGTTTATCTGTGTATATTTGTGTGTTCTGTGTGTGCATTTGTGTCTGCGTATACTTGTGTTTGTGTTTGTATTTATTTGTGTCTCTCTGTGTGTATTTGTGTCTATATTTGTGTTTGTGGGTGTAATTTGTCTGTGTGTCTATGTGTGTCTGCCTATGCGTGTGTCTGTTCTAGTGTTTGCATGGGTCTGTGTTTGTGCCTCTGGTTATATTTGTTTCTGTGTGTATTTGTGCCTGTATATATTTTTGTCTGTGTATGTTTGTGTCTCTGTGTGTATTTGCGTGTGTATTTGTGTCTGTGTGTATTTGTCTATGTGTATTTGTGTCTGTGTTTGTGAGTGTGTGTATTTGTGTCTGGTGTTTGTGTCCCTGTGTGTAATTTTGCCTCTTTGTGTGTCTCTGTGTGTTTTTGTGCCTGTGTGTGTGCATTTGTGTCTGTAGTTGCATCTGTGTGTATATTTGTGTCTGTGTGTAGTTGTGTCTGTGCATTTGTGTGTATCTGTGTCTGTGTGTATACTTGCGCCTGCATATTTGTGTCCCTGTGTGTATTTGTCTCTGTGTATATTTGTGTCTGTATTTGTCTGTATTTATTTGTGCTTCTCTACTTGTATTGTGCCTATTTTTGTGTTTGTGTCTGTAGTTGTGTCCATGTGTCTGTGTGTGTCTGTACTAGTGCTTGCATGTGTCTGTGTGCCTGTGTGTATATTTGTTTCTGTGTGTGTGTTTGCGTCTGTGTGCATATTTGTGTCTGTGTGCATTTGTGTCTCTGTGTGTTTGTGTCTCTGTGTGGATGTGTGTCTGTGTGTGGATTTGCGCCTGTGTTTGTGTCTGTGTGTATTCGTGTCTGTGTATTCGTGTCTCTCTGTGTCTCTGTATATTTGTGCCTGTGTGTGCATTTGTTCTGTATTTGTGTCTGCGTGTGTATTTGTGTCTGTGTATTTGCGTATATATCTGTGTCTATGTGCATATTTGTGTCTGCATATTTGTGTCCCTCTGTGTATTTGTGTGTCTCTGTGTGTCTCTGTGTGTATTTGTGCCTGTGTGTGCATGTATGTCTGTATTTGCATCTCTGTGTGTAGTTGTGTCTCTGTGTGTTTCTTTATGTGTGTGTTTGTGGCTGTGTGCGTCTGTGCGAGTGGGCACCAGTCACGTCTCCATGTTGACACTTGTGATTAATAATCAATAATAATAATAAACTCTACTCTGCTCCTTGCCTCAGAATTAATAATCAATAATAGAGCACTGTCCTCCCGTCATTCATCAGTTTGCTCTAGTAATCAATAATAATAATAATGTCACTGTTCACACTGGGGAGCTCCAGGTAGTACTCAGATAGGGACCGTGTAGTACCAGGGATCCAACTCGGTGGAGTACCAGGGGTTCAATTTGGTGGAGTACCAGGGTGTCCAACTCAGTGGAGTACCAGGGTGTCCGACTCGGCAGAGTACCGGGGGGTCCGACTCGGTGGAGTACGAGGGAGTTCAACTAGGTGGAGTATCAGGGGTCCGACTTAGTAGAGTACCAGGGGGTCCAACTCGGTGGAGTACCAGGGGGTCCAGCTTGGTGGAGTACTGGGGGTCCAGCTCGGTGGAGTACCAGGGGGGTCCAGCTTGGTGGAGTACCAGGCAGTCCAACTCACTGGAGTACCAGGGGCTGTCCAGCTCGGTGGAGTACCAGGGGGGGGTCCAGCTTGGTGGAGTACCGGGGGTTCCAACTCGATGGATTACCGGGGGCCCGACTAGGTGGAGTACCATGGGTCCAATTCAGTGGAGTATCGGGGTCCAACTCAGTGGAGTATCGGGGTGTCCAACTCGGTGGAGCACCAGGGGGTCCAACTCGGTGGAGTACCAGGGGTCCAACTCGATGGAGTACCAGGATATTCAACTCAGTGGAGTACCAGGGGTCCAATTTGGTGGAGTACCAGGGGGGTCCAAGTCAGTGGAGTACTAAGGATCCAATTTGGTGTAGTACCAGGGGTCCAACTCAGTAGAGTATTGGGGGTCCAACTCAGTGGCGTACCAGGGGTCCAACTCGGTGGAGTACCATGAGTCCAACTTGGTGGAGTACTGGGGGTTTGACTACGTGGAGTACCAGGGCTCCAAGTCAGTGGAGTACCAGGGGGGTCCAACTCGGTGGAGTACCAGGAGGTCCAACTCAGTGGAGTACCAGGGGGTCCAACTTGGTGTACTACCAGGAGTTCAACTCGGAGGAGTACCTGGGAGAGTTCAACTTGGCAGAGTACTGGGGGGTCCAACCTGGTGGAGTACCAGGGGGGTCCAGCTCGGTGGAGTACCAGGGGGGGGTCCAGCTCGGTGGAGCACCAGGAGGTCCAACTCAGTGGAGTACTAGGGATCCAACTTGGAGGAGTACCTGGGAGAGTCCAACTTGGCAGAGTACCGGGGCTCCAGCTCGGTGGAGTATCAGGGGTCCAACTCGGTGAAGTATCAGGGGGTCCAACTCGGTCGAGTACCAGGGATCCAACTTGGTGGAGTCCCAGGAGATCTAACTCAGTGGAGTACCAGGGGCTCCAAGTCAGTGGAGTACCAGGGGGGTCCAACTCGGTGGAGTACCAGGAGGTCCAACTCAATGGAGTACCAGGAGGTCTAACTCAGTGGAGTACCAGGAGGTCCAACTCAGTGGAGTACCAGGAGGTCCAACTCAGTGGAGTACCAGGGGGTCCAACTTGGTGTACTACCAGGAGTTCAACTCGGAGGAGTACCTGGGAGAGTTCAACTTGGCAGAGTACCGGGGGTCCAAATCGTTGGAGTACTAGGGACCCAACTCGGTAGAGTATTGGGGATCCAACTCGGTGGAGTACCACAGGTCCAACTCGGTGGAGTATTGGGGATCCAACTTGGTGGAGTACCACAGGTCCAACTCGGTGGAGTACCAGGAGACCTAACTCAGTGCAGTACCAGGGGGTCCAACTCGATGGAGTACCGGGGATCGAACTCGGGGTAGAAAACATGAGGTGTGTATTATTGCAATCTCCTCCTTCTTCACTCAGAAGCCTGACACGTGTGTATGTGTGTGTGTGCGTGTTTGTGAGTGTGTGTGTGTGTGAGTGTGTGTGTATTTCCCCGTCACTGACTGCTTGACCCTAAATCAGATCCTACCCTTGCGACAGCACAGCGGGGAGGGCGTTTGCCTTGCAAGCGGCCGGCCCAGCCGACCCGGGTTCGATTCCTCCATCCCTCTCGGAGAGCCCGGCCAGCTCTCGAGAGGATCCCGCCCGCACAGTGGCAGAGCCTGGCAAGCTCCCCATGGTGG
>NW_026606175.1:680000-685000 GCF_029834395.1 Sorex fumeus
CAGGGCCGACCTGGTCGGCCCAGGTTCGATTCCTCCATCCCTCTTGGAAAGCCCGGCAAGCTCCCGAGAGTATCCCACCGACACAGCAAAGTCTGGCAAGCTCCTCGTGACATATCCGATATGCCAAACACAGTAACCTGGTTGACCCAGGTTCGATTCCTCCGCCCCTCTCAGAGAGCCCGGCCAGCTCCCGAGAGGATCCCGCCTGCATGGCAAAGCCTGGCAAGCTCCCCGTGATGTCTTCGAGATGCCAAACACAGTCACGACAAGTCTCGCCATGGTTACGTGTCTGGTGCCCGCTCGAGCCAATCGAGGGACAACGGGAGGACAGGGCTACCGTGCTTCTCCTGAATTTCTTTACCCGCAAAGAACCTTCCCAGGTGGTCCAGGTTGGCAGAGGTGGATGAGGATGTCACCTCTCAGGGACCCAGTGACTTCAGTACCACATTATTTAAAAATTCTGGGCTCAGGGCTGGAGCGATAGCCCAGTGGGGTGGGTGTTTGCCTGGCATTCGGCTGACCTGGGTTCGATTCCCAGCATCCCATGGGGTCCCCTGAGCACCGCCAGGAGTCATTTCTGAGTGCAGAGCCAGGAGGAACCCCTGAGCATCGCCGGGTGTGACCCTAAAATTCTGAGCTGGAGTTCAGGTACCAAGTCATCTAATTGGTCTCAAACAACCCATGGTATCAGTCCTACCGGTATTGGTGATTTAGTCTCAGATGCAGTTCACCAAATGTTAAGGACGCTTATTCATTTTGATGCCCTGGTTATTGACGTTCATTACTATGACTTATTTTTTATCGAACCCATTCACAAACACACACATTGTCAATGTTTAAACCACACGTCCAGCTGATATCAATATATATCATTCGCCACGTCAGAGCACTGCGAGGAGCACGTGTTGTGAGCGAGGTTTTGTTTTTTTTTTTTTCCAGAGAGATTCTCCATTGATCTGCAGCACTGGGGGGTTGGCTTGGAGAACTAATTATCAGAGCTTTAATAATCAACCGTTATCGCGGCAGGCTCCGACTCCGCAGCTGGTGTAATTTATAATGGGAACAGAGCCGGCACCGAGACATTAATTATATATGAGTGTTCAGATGTTGTGTGTCTTCGGTTACATTAAGCCGAACAACTCCGGCTTTCCAAGGCAGATAGAGACTGACAGCCGAACTTCCTGTGTGGCGTTCCTGCAAGGGAACTTGTGAAAACGTAATTAAATCCTGTACTGGGCCCGCTCATTTTAACATGATCCAGGGAAAATAGTTTGGGCAGTCAGGAGATTAGAAGGAAAAAAAAAAAAAAGGAACTGCAAAGAAAAAGGAATTAGCTTTTCGATTGGGGCCCCGCGGAGAGAACCTGGAGCGGCAATCTTCACGGTTTCACACAAAAGAGCGGGCCAAGTGGGAACAGTGGAGTTAGCCAGGGCCGGCCTGTGTCGGAGGGAAAAAAAAAGTGCTCAGTCAGGCTGATTGTCAGGGAGTGAAGACCAAATGCTGATGAGGGAAGGGAGGAAGGCTTCTTTCATTTTTGGGTGTGTGTCTGTGTGTGTCTGTGTGTGCGCGTCTGTGTGTCTGTGTGTTTGTGTCTTTGTGTGTCCTTATGTGTATATGAGTGTGTCTGTGTGTGTCTGTCTGTGTGTCTGTGTGTGTCTATGTGCCCGTCTATGTGTATGTGTGGTATATCTGTGTGTCTGTGTCTGCGTGTTTGTGGGTGTCTGTGTGTATCTATGTGTGTGTTTATATGTATGTGTGTTTCTGTGTGTCTGTGTATCTGTGTCTGTGTTTGTGGGTGTCTGTGTGTATCTATGTGTGTGTTTATATGTATGTGTGTTTCTGTGTGTCTGTGTATCTGTGTCTGTGTTTGTGGGTGTCTGTGTGTCTGTATGTGTGTCTATGTATGTCTCTGTGTGTCTGTGTATGCCTGTGTGTGTCCGTGTGTATATCTGTCTGTGTGCCTGCGTGTGCCTGTGTTTTTGTGTGTTTCTGTGTGTATGTGTGTGTTTGTGTGTGCATCTGTGTGTCTGTGCGTCTGCGTGTGTCTGTGTGTGTCTGTGTATGTGTATCTGTGTGTGTTGGTGTGTATCTATGTGTCTGTGTGTGTCTGTGTGTATCTGTGTGTGTGTCTTGGGAGGGCCATAACCGCAGTCCTCAGGGCTTTTCCTGCCGGCTCTCAGGGATCGCTCCTGGTGGTCCTCGGAGCACCATATGTGGAGCCGGGAATCCAACGCGGGTCACCCACTTTCCAGGCAAGTGTCCTCCTGCTAGACAATCCCTGATGTTGTATCTCGGAAAGAACTAGAAGCCCCTCGTGTTGGGGAGACGGTCAAATAAAGGATTTTCTTTGGGTCAAATAAAGGATTTTCTTTGGGTCAAATAAAGGATATTCTTTGGGTCAAATAAAGGATTTTCTTTGGGTCAAATAAAGGATATTCTTTGGGTCAAATAAAGGATTTTCTTTGGGTCAAATAAAGGATATTCTTTGGGTCAAATAAAGAATTTTCTTTGGGTCAAATAAAGGATTTTCTTCCACTGTCAGTGAGAATTCTGTCTCACTCAGTCTATAGAGAAGAACCCATGTTCAGAATTCTCAAAAAAAAAAATACAAAAACCGAATCTTTTTAGGGTACATCCACTCTCTAACCTTGGTGTCTATCCCAGGACCCTCCTGGGCTCGTCATAAAATGAGAAAAACATCATTAGATAAATTAGATAGAAATTAGATAAAATGGTAGATAAAACTGGTGAGAGTGACAAGGTTCTACACGAGGGCAATTAGCGTGACTTTCTTCCACGGTTTTTGTCCCAATTCTGAGAAGAAATGACCGAAATTTCGACACGTGACGTGTCGCGTTAGGAGGGAGAAAATGAAGGGCCAGTTCGCAGGTGCTGATAAATGTCGCGTGTTTACACGGAAACCGTTGTCCACTATACCCAAGAGAGCTGTGCAAGCTAGGAAAAGTCTGTCTGCCAAAATCGGACCCAAAACTCCCATTAAAAAAAAAGAAAAATGTAACATACCATTATTCAAAAAAAATGTAACATAATTGTTTGGAATGGACTATTAAGGCGAGTCAGCTAGTCCCAGAAAATACAGATGTTTTCAAGTGGAGAGACTATGACGGAAAATGTAAAAATTGCTCCTGTCTTTATCATAGCTGTCTGCTATTCAATTGGAAATGAGTCCGTGCTGATAAATCATTGATAAAGTCCAAGTCCGCCTAAAATACAAAAATGAATAATGAGAAAGGAAGACTGCACGAAAATAATGCATACACATTCACACACATATATGTTGATTACATAACAAATTTATACATGCATTTGGAGACCTATGTATGTTTCCGCCAATCATTTGAGGATTTAAAACCCGTTTCTCCACCAAAGTAGCATCTTTGAATGTTACTTTGAGTAACCCAAAATGGTCACTCAAGATGGTTACTCAAGTAACCCCAAAGTAACCCAAGATCCATACTCCACTAGAGGGACATGCATAGACTATCGATCAAGATTGACCAAAGTAGCATAAATAAATTATAGCCCCTAGAAAATGCAGAATACATACTCAAGAGTGTATTTACTACTCTTGGGTTGAGTTAAAGAGAAAATCCCCCCCAAAATGGCAAAGATGATGAGTAGGCAGACATTGACTGAATCTGAATTACTGCTCACATCCAAAATCAAATGCAATAAGAAAACCATTCTGCTTGCAAACTGGAAAAAAAAAGTGTGTTTTAGAATCAGCACATCGATACGAGAAAAAGTTAGAGTAATTTAATAAAAGGATGTGTTTTTTTTTTCTCCTTCTATTCTAATCGCCTCGAAGCTTTTGTTGGCCACTAATCACTTTCTCGTCTCCTCTCTCTTGTAAAATTTGGGGCAAAATGTATATATATATTTATACTTATATATAAATATATATATATATATATATTTACCGCTCTCTCTGCATTCCATGCATCTAACACTTTCTCTTGGAATCAAGACAGACCGGGCAGCCTTTTATTACAGGAAACATGAAAAGAAATGTGTGAAGACAATCAGAACAAAGGAAAGAGGTGATGATTGAAATAGATAAGCTCATTATTCACCGCCAGGATGGTGGTGTAAATAAAAGATACAAAATGATTTATACACACACACACAAAAAAAAAAATCCAAAGATTGGTGGCTTCCTCAAAACAGAGGACGTGGATTTTTTTCATAGTTTTTAGACACCAGGATCAGGTAGAGATCACAGTGCGAGCATATGTGCTATTTCTCGATTTAAAAATATTACGTGTATTGAATAAAGATTAATGATTCTTACGAAAGGCACACACAATCCCACGATTCCGATGGCACACACAATTCCGATTTTACTCACCCAGTGATGTTCAGGTAAACACTATATAACAAAATATAAATAATGTACACCGTGCGTATGGATTGCAAAGCAATCGTTATTCCTTTAAATTGGTACATAAATCGAGGTTGTTATCAAACGCAACCCAGCGACTCGACAATTTGCACGCTTCCGCAAATGATCAAGAAAAGGAAATACATTCTTGAAGGGAGTGAAAAAAACAAATTGTAGCGGGTTTACCCCGCCTATTTCCAAGACTTGAATCAACTCTTAAAAAGTCATATTGTGGGAACTGGAGAGAGACAGACTAGGGAGGTTATGACATGGCTTATGGAACCCTGAGCACAGAGCCAGGAGTAAGCCCTGATCACTACTATGTGTGGGGATTCCCAAAAACACAGTGAATAAAGAGAGAAATTTAAAAATATATATATTTAAAGGTGGGGCTGGAGCGATAGCTCAGCCGGGAGGGCGTTTGCCTTGCACGCGGCCGACCCGGGTTCGATTCCCAGCATCCCATAGGGTCCCCCAAGCACTGCCAGGAGTAATTCCTGAGTGCAGAGCCAGGAGGAACCCCTGTGCATCGCTGGATGTGACCAAATATATATATATATTTTTTTTTTTTTAACGAATGTCATGAAAGCTATCTCAC
>NW_026606175.1:690000-717500 GCF_029834395.1 Sorex fumeus
TTTTGCATATTCTTATTAGACACAAATACATATAACATGAAATACAAATATATAAATAAAACAATATATAGATAATAAAATAACTATATATGAATATGAAAATCTGTATCTATATATATAGATACAGATATTTCTATATATCTATAATATATATTATAGATATCTCTATCAGATATAGCTATAAACCTGGAATGGGCCAAGACTCAGAGACTATAAAAACCAGCTCCCTTAATAAGACATCCTATTATGACATCTTATTATCTCATTCCTACTTTGGACAACCTGGCAGGCTACCGAATGTAGCCTGCCCACAGGGCAGAGTCTGGCAAACTCCCCGTGACGCACCCAATATGCCAAATACCAGTAACAATGATGGGTCTCATTCTCCTAACCCTGAAAGAGCCTTGAATATGGCACTTTTTAAAAAAAGTCTCAGGGCTAGGATGAAGGAGATGTTACTGGGGCCTGCTCGAGGCAATCGATGAATATATATATATATATATATATATATATAAATATATATATATATCTTGTAACCAGAGAACCATGAACACATGCGGGCCTCTGAGCTGGAGCTGTGTGCCAGACCTCTAAGAGTGCCCCCAGCATGGACTGTCCATTAGCCCCCAGTATACTAGCCCTGCATGCTAAGTGTTGGTACCAGTTAGGCTGGGTGCTACGTTTCTCCTGACCCAAGAGCAGAACCAGCCAGCACCCACCCAGCCTTTGAGGAGAGCCCCCCAGACCCCTGAATGCACCCATTCAGGAATGCAGAACTTCCTGGCCATCTCCTGAGATGTGTCCAGTGTCATAGACCCTGGCCCTGGGCAGTTCTCTGCCTTGTATCCAATGCCCCCACCCTCTGGGGCGGGCAGCTTTGAGGGTGGAGATGGCATCTCCCTAGAACACGGAGGTTGCAGGCAGCCAATTCCCACCCTCTCCTTGATCAGCAAATTCCACCTGCAATTCAATTCTCCTCTTTGGTCCTCGAGGAAGGAGAGTTTCCATCCTTTAGTTCCTTCTAGGAATAGGGTGTGTTGTCAATTGACATTTTTGGGGGAGGGGGAGGGGATGGAACCACTGTGAGTTACTGTCACTCTCCTCCCGTTGTTCATCGATTTTGCTCCAGAGGGCCCAGTCACATTGTGAGACTTGTTGTGACTGTGTTTGGCATCGTAAAAAAATCTCTGTAACTCACAGAGTTCGATATAAAATAATATATATAAAATGTTATATACAAAACTATAAATATATAATACATAACATACATTTATATATAAATAAACTGTCACTGTCACTGTCCTCCCGTTGTTCATCGATTTGCTCGAGCAGGCCCAGTGATGTCTCCATTGTGAGACTTGTTGTAACTGTGTTTGGCATCTCGAAGACGTCACGGGGAGCTGGCCAGGCTTTGCCGTGCGGGCGAGATCCTCTCGGTGGCTTGCCGGGCTCTCCGAGAGGGGCAGAGGAATCGAACTCTGCGAGCTACGGAGATTTTTTTATGATTGGGTTCCAGGCCTACGAGGTTCCAACATCAGATTTTTATGACTGGGTTTCAGACAGACAGACAAGTTTCCAACACCAATCCTTCATCCTCCACCACCGTTACCTGTTCCCCTTATATACCCCTTCACCCCGAGAGCCCTTTCCTGCCCCTCCCATCCAGTCCGCCTCTGTGGGGGACACATTTCCTCACCCCCACTTTGATTTTGTGTCCCTGACCCTAACTCAGTCCCACCTCTCAGCCTTGTCCCCCGGCTAACTCCCAACGGAGGACAATTCTCTCCTTCCAAGTCTGCGCTTCTACTTCTATTGCCCGTTGGGTATTAGATATGCCCCTGCAAAGTTTATTTGTGATAAAGGGACTTTTTGTTTCTTTGTTTGTTTTTCAGAAAGCCAGAGAGGCCAGGATGCACCGGAGAAAACATCCTGAAGTCCACAGGTAGACAAGCCCTGGACAATGAAACACCTCAGCAAAACTTCTGGGAGGAAAATTCCAAGGCTGATCCACTTTGTGAATATTCATAAGACCTTGAGCAGGGGACCCTGAGGACATTGGACCCCTCCCCAGGAAGGAAATTCCTTGAATACCCTTAATCTGATTAACTTGAGTGATTCAGGGCAAAGAAGCCCATCCCCCACTCCCAACCCCCCTGGCAACCTCCATAGCAACGAACTCTGACCTGGGGAGAAGCCCCAAGTGGAGGCAGGTGGGAGAGACCCTCTCAAGGCCCCCTGGGACCAAGGGAGGGCGCAGAGGCTGCCCGAGCCCAGGTGATGCTGGTGCCCATGTGGCCGGGCACACGTGTCACCTGCATCTCCCCTCTGAGATGGGGACTTTCCTGCATTCTTGTCTGATGCAAGGATTTCTCCGCCCTTGGGGAAGCCCGGGTTCTATCTTGAACAAGTCTCTCTCTCTCTCTCTTCTGTCTCTGTCTCTGTCTCTCTCTGTCTCTGTCTCTCTCTCTCACTCTCTCTGTCTGTCTCTCTCTCTCTCTCTCCCTCCACACCTTAAAGAACCCTCCAAATAAAATCTATTTACTTCACTGCTTGTCTACTCCTGAAATTCCTTTCTGCCAGGTGAGACAAGACCCCAGTCACCCTGGGTCCCAGGGGGGCAGAGGCGGGTGGGGAGAAAGTGACCGGCTTTCTCCTCCCTGCTTCACAAAACCCACCCTGAGGCCCATCGGCATCAGTACATTAGGGGCATCAGTACAATAGGTAGGGCGTTTGCCATGCACACAGCCCGTCTGGATGTAATCTCCAACTTCCTCCCAGCATTGCCAAGAATAATTGCTGAGTGCTGAGCCAAGAGTGACCCCGGAGGATCTCAAAACAAAACAAAACAAAAAAAATTCTAAGACCGATAAGAAGGTATAGTTCATGTTGATAGTCTTCTGTTACTTGTCATATTTCTTGGGTGATAGGGAACTGTGTTCAGTCTTCAAGTTCCCAGTTCTCATATTAGACAGAATTCCCTGAATTGCCTTTGAAGGTCCGAGTCAGTACACTGCGTCCGCTTTGAGACGCAAAGTCGCAGAAAATGTATTTTCGTGAAGTTTAAAGCTTTAATAGTCTTGGAACAACCGATTTTTCCAAATAGAGCTCAAGGTAAGATGGAAAAAAAATTCACTTTAGAATAAATATGGAGGGAAGCAAAGGTTTTCATAGATTCTCTTTAAAAACTGCCTCTGTATCTGCGTTCTCGTTTTTCCTTATTCGCCTAATGGTGGCAATACATATTCAACGGGAGCTGAACGTATTTCAGAAATGCATGTTTTTGCTTTCCATAATTGCCACATTTCTCAGAATAAACACAACAGAAGACCAGCAGGTAACAGTGAGCGGTGAGCCGGTGTTGTGCATTTATAATTATTTCTAAGAAATGGCGCACGTCTTCCCTTTGGTGGCATGAAATTCCCCTGGGACCATGTATAATAAACCGTGAAAATATGGTAAACAAAGTCAATTGTGTGACTACAGGAGCTGGGACGTGCTATTTTTGATCTATGAGAATGAAGGTGATTAATTGGATGTGAAAAAGTTTGGGATCTCCACCTTAATAGGAGAGATTGCAATAATGCTTACGTTTTTCTGCAATTTTAACTTTTTTTTTTCTTTTTGGGTCACACCCGGCGATGCTCGGTGGTTCCTCCTGGCTCTGCACTCAGGAATCCCTCCTGGCAGTGCTCGGGGGACCATATGGGATGCTGGGAATCGAACCCGGGTTGGCCGCATGCAAGGCAAACGCCCTACCCGCTGTGCTATCGCTCCAGCCCCAGTTTTCATTTTTTTTAATGGACTTGCCAGTTTAGGACCAGTCTGAAGATTCTCGTTTTGCATTCAACCAACCCTGCATTGTTGGCTCACTCCAACATTGGTCCCCCGAGCCCTGCTAGACATGAGTTCTGAGCACAGAGATAGGAACACCCCTTGAGTGCTGCCCAAACAAAAATAAATCAGTGAATAAGAATATAAGCGTAATGAAAATACTTAAAGGGAAATACTTCACTTTCCTCAACGCAGTGTTGGCAATCTCACGTCTGTTCTTGAAAAATCAACGAAGAAGAAGCCACATGAGTCATTTTTGCATAATTAAAACCTCAGATCTCACGTCTTCATCTGCCTTTTCCTGAAACTTTGCTTTTCCCCGGGTTTTTGAAGACGCGAGATAAAGTGATTTGTAGGTTGGTTTATATTCATTAAAATCTCTGTCAACATTGATCAGATTTCAATGTCGGGATACGTTTCAAGTCAAGTTAATTATTGGAATGTGCCATCTGTTCGGGAAAGTGGAGTGTATTACAAGCGGGTGGGATAACTTGATAAACGTTGGCAAGGCGTAAATCCACGCTTGTAAAGATTTTCCTCCCGCACAGCGTATGTTTGTATTATTTTCATCCACTTAACTGCATGCTGCATTCTCCCTTTGGAACTGCATCGAAATGTTTCTAATAAAAACTCCCATAGATAAGTCTTTGAAAGACGCCGGCATATATATATATATATATACATATATATATATGTATTTTTTTCTTTTTTCTTTTTGGGTCACACCCAGCGATGCACAGGGGTTCCTCCTGGCTCTGCATTCAGGAATCACCCCTGGCGGTGCTCAGGGGACCCTATGGGATGCTGGGAATCGAACCCGGGTTAGCCGCATGCAAGGCAAACGCCCTCCTGCTGTGCTATCGCTCCAGCCCCCATGTTTTTTTTTCTGTAACAAACACGGTTTCCCTAGCACAGGAAGGGGAATGGAATTATTAGACAGAGCAGGGGGAAGAAATGAACACAAGCAAACACAGGGGAACATCACCTTGCCCTTGAAATGATGTTTGCAGAGTACCAGGGCACATTAGGGAATGCCAAACGTATCCGTTTAAACTGTCAGCTGTGCCCTGCCCAGGAAGGCTTTTGGGGACGGGCTGAAGACCCCCTTTGCACGCCCCCTCCCCCTCCCACCAAATCAAGTGAGATTTCCAATCATTTCCAATCAAGTGATCATTTCCAATCACGTGGTGCTTCTAAATGGTCCTGATTCAAGTGTCCCCAGCAATGGGGGGCCGGGGGGAGACACTCACGCCGGGATGCTCTCTGTCTTGCGGTCGACTTTTCTAAGGGTTTTTAGAATATATTGCCTTATGAAAAAGTTAGAAGAAATGGGAGGAGGGAAGAGAGAGATGAAGACAGAGAGAGAAAGAGAGAAAATAAGAGAGAGAGAGAGAGAGAGAGAGAGAGAGAGAGAGAGTTCAGGAGAGAATTGGTTCTCCAGAAGAGAAAAGGGCATTTTTCAGTGGTAGATAGATAAACATATTTAGATAGAAATATAAATGCCACTAGAATATATCCACATGTATCTTTATAGATATATTCTAGTGGTATATATATATATATATATATAGAGAGAGAGAGAGAGAGAGAGAGTGAGTGATACATATAATAGATATATTACCATAGAATTCATGATCACTATCATCCTGTTGTTTGTCGATTGCCTCGAGCAGGTCCCAGTAACGTCTCCTTCGCCCTAGCCCCGAGATTTTAAGAAGTGCCTTATTCAAGGCTCTTTCGGGGTTAGGAGAATGAGACCCCATCCTTGTTACTGGTATTTGGCATATTGGGTACACCATGGGGAGTTTGCCAGACTCTGCTGTGGGGGCAGGTCACATTCGGTAGCCTGCCTGGTTGTCCATTTTACTTTATTTTTTTAAAATTTTTTTGACTTGGAGCATACCCTGCAATGCTCAGGGATTACTCCTGGCTCTGCGCTCAGGGCCAAGTGGGTTATCGCAAATAAATGCATGGGATTTTTGCCCTTCTCATGAGAATCCTTGAAACCTCCCTAACCTTCCCTCAACTGAGGGTCTAGGGAGAAGAAGCTCTCTAGGAAGCAAGAGGAAGGAAAATCAATTCCTCCCTGCCCAGTTCTTGGGTTTCCAGCCTTTAGAAATAAAGATCTCAAGGAATAATTGTGTATGTTTCAACACATGCACAAATTTACACTGCCTTACGGCATCCCACAGCAAGAACTAAGAGAGTGAGCCGTGTTCTTGCACGCTCATCCTTGAAATTTGATTCTACACACAGTCTACGTTCCTTATACTCTCCAGGACGTTCCCAAAGACCATCATTTACACAATTCTAAAGGAAGTATCTGTCGTCCAACTTTACGACCAAGAGGTGAAGACCCCAAGGTCTGGAAAATCTTGTCCTATTGCATGTACAGGAATAGAGAATATCTTCGGAGAAATAGTATCTACTTGGTGGGCCTCAATCTGCGCTTTCAGTCAAGGCCTGCAAGACTTTTTGACCATTTTTTTCTGCACTGCAACTCATTCTTTGAAGGACAGATGAATAGTCAAATAATGAACCATGTCTCTGAATGTCATTAGGATTGGTAGATTGTCTCGGGACGTTCAAGGAAGCTGTGTATATCAGAGTGAGAAGGAAGAAAAAGGTATTAATTTACAGGTCGTAAAAAGGAGGATTTTTTTTCATATCCTCAATTTGGAAATGCAATGAGATATGTTGAAAGCTTTAAATTAATTTAATGGCAAGCTGAGGAAGATGTGCATAAAATGAATAAAGGTTTAACTGTGTTTTATTTGACGATGTGACTATCCACTCTATTAAGTACTGTTAATCTCAACTGACATAAGTGATGTGGTTCTAGCAAGTCTATTCCTAGCTTATTAAATTACACGCGGTAGGAAAAATCTTGCAGGGTGATTATAAGGATCTAACACACCGAAATAATTGTTGATCGCGCCTGCAAGCAACTTCTTGAAAATCTAATATCAGAAATGGAAAACGTTTAGAAGCAGAAGAAGAGCCAGTCCTGTCAGCTAAGGCAAGCCAAATCAATCACATTAACTTCTATTAATAAGGAAATATTTCCAGAGTTGGATTCCAAAGTAACTAAATCTTTAGATGAAACAAAAAAAAAAAAATCACACAGCTGCCTATTCTGCTGCCAGTCTGGTGAATTATAGTTTATACTGAATCCCACCGTCATTAGAATTAAATCCTAGTCATCAATGTGGATACTCACAGCCCATATGCCAAGGTATTATTTTCCTCTCTTCGTGAAAACATTCTCCAAATGTGAGGCAGATACTAGGAAGCGTGTGCACGCAGAGCTGTTTTTGCTTTACCTAATTATTCAGTGAGCTCTCTAACACAGGATTCCTTGTAGGAAAACATCCTCTTCTTCTATTTTTTCCCAATAATGTCCTTTAATTCATTTTTTAATTTTTTAAAATTTTTTAATGAATCACCGTGAGATACAGTTTTAGACTTACAAACTTTCGTGCCCACGTTTCAGTCATACAATGACCAAGTACCCATCCCTCAATTGATGCCCATTCTCCATCACCAGTGTTCCCAGTATCCCTCTCCCAATCCCCTCTCATCCCCCGTCCCGCAACCCCCCAGCCTCTGTGGCAGGCAAATTCCCTTTTTACTCTCTCTCTCTCTCTCTCTCTCTCTCTCATTTAGGGTGTTGTGGTCTGCAATGCAGTTATTAAGTGGTGGTCATGTTCAATCCATTGTCTACTCTCAGTACACAACTCCCATTCTGAGTGGGTCCTTTAAGCATCCTTTACGTGGTGGTCCCTTTTCTATCTGAAATGCCTTTTCTCCCAGCATGCACGTCCCTCTTTTCTTTTAAAGAATTTTTTTTTTATTTTTCAGTCTCTGCCATCCTTGGTGGGTGGGAAGGGACCTCTCCGGCAGAAGCTCAGACACTGGGATTTCTTTCGCGCTGGGTGTAGGATTTTGCGGACGATGCCTTTTTGACATGCTTGTTTGAATAAACAACTTGCTACTGAGGGTGGGAACGGTGGGCGGGGTGGGGGGGGGTTCGGTCAGGAAAGGAACGTGGTCACTCTAAACCACAACTACATGCTGAAGGAGAAAGTGACAACCATGCTACGATTCCATCAGGAAGAGTATTGGAAACCACAGTGTCTAAAGGGAAAATGCATTATAACACTGTCCTCCCGTTGTTCATCAATTTGCTCGAGCGGGCACCAGTCACGTCTCCATGGTGAGACTTGTTGTGACTGTGTTTGGCATCTCGAACACGCCATGGGGAGCTGGCCAGGCTCTGCCGGGCGGGCGGGACACTCTCGGTAGCCTGCTGGGCTTTTCGAGAGGGACGGAGGAATCGAACTCTGGTCAGTCACGTGCAAGGCAAATGCCCTACCTGCTGTGCACAGAAGCAGGAGGGACACTCGGGACATGGCTGGAGAGAAGTGGACACCAATGGTCACCTAGCGAAGGGAAGGGTGAAACTCCATCATGAGTCACCTTGCAAGCCCTTAGTTCACAGTGATTGAGGAAAAGAGCTTTTGTACCCAAAGCAGCCTGATTTACAAAGTTATCCATCGCTGAGTTTTAGACATACAACGGTGTAGCACCCATCCCTCCATCACTGTCAACATCCCTCCACTCAGGTCCCCAGGTTCCCTCCCATCTCCCCCACCCTCCACTGCTGCCCACAGCTCACGCTCTTGACAGGTTCCTTCCCAAGTTGGGTTGTTGGTGTCTGGGCCTCGTGATGCTTGAGTACTCTTGAGTCTGTGGTTGGGAGAGTTGGCTCCATCATGTCTTTCTTTTTGTGGATCACCAAGAACAACACTGACAAAACTTTCATGATTGAGTTTCAGTCATACAATGATGGAGCCCCACCCCTCCACCAGTGCCCATTCCCCACCACCAATGTCCCCAGTATCCCCCAAAACCATCCCAACCCTCCCCCTTCCTTCAGGGCAGACAATCTCCCCCAGACTCTCTCTCTCGACTTTGGGGCATCATGGTTTGCAATACAGACACTGAGAAGCCATCACGTTGGGTCCTTGGTCTACTTTCAGCACACACCTCCCATCCCGAGCGACCCCTCCAACCATCACTAACTCAGTGACCCCTTCTCAATCCCAGCTGCCTTCTCCCCCAGCTCATGAGGCGGGCTTCCAGCTATGGAGCAATCTTCCTGGCCCTTGTCTCTGTCTTTGGGTAAAGGTAAAAGGTAAAGGCCCTCCTGTTGATCATTGATTTGCTCGAGCGGGCCCAGTAACGTCTCCATTGGAGACTTTGTTGTTACTGTGTCTGGCATATCGAATACTCTCGGTAGCCTGCCGGGCTCTCCGAGAGGGGCGGAGGAATTGAACTCGGGTCGCCCATGTTGGCCGCTTGTAAGGCAAATGCCCTACTGCTGTGCTATCGCTCCAGCCCTGTCTTTGGGTATCGGTCTCCTATTATGTTATTTTATATTCCACGAATGAGTGCAGTCATTCTACGTCTGTCCATCTTTTTCTAACCCATTTCACTTATGGTACTCTCCGTGGACCATCCACATATAAGCAAATTTCATGACTTCATCTCTCCTAATAGCTGTGTAGTATTCCATTGTGTAGATGGACCAAAGTTTCTTTAACCAGTGGTCAACGCCCGGGTTGTTTCTAGATTCTGGCTATCATGAATAATGCTGCAACGGACATTTCTTAACATCACCTTTGTCCCCAACTTCCCTGATCTGGCCCCTGGTTCTTCTCATCTGTCTCTTCTTCACCTCCCTCTTCCTTCCTTCCTTCCTTCCTTCCTTCCTTCCTTCCTTCCTTCCTTCCTTCCTTCTTCCTTCTCTCCCTCCCTGCCTCCCTCCCTTCCTTCCTTCTTTCCTTCCTTCCTTCCTTCCTTCCTTCCTTCTCTCCCTCCCTCCCTCCTTTCCTCCTTCCATCCTTCCTTCCCTCCCTCTCTCCCTCCTTCCCTCCTTCACTCCTTCCCTCCTTCACTCCTTCCTTCCTTCCTTCCTTCCTTCTTTCCCTCCTTCCTTCCTTCCTTCCTTCCTTCCTTCCTTCCTTCCTTCCTTCCTTCCTTCTTTCTCCTTCCTCTAGCCTGGGACCAAGGTTGATCAGGACAGCTTCCCCACTTTAAAGCACTGCATTCCCTCATCCAGTTATTCTAAATTCCACAGATGAGTGATGTCATCCCATTCATCCTCATTCTTCTTTTGCCTTCACCAAGCACGATGTGTTCCATCTCACGTTGCCGTGACTTGCATGATTTCATCATTCCTTACAGCTGAGTAGTATGTCACGGTGTATATACCACAGTTTCATGATCTGCTGTTGGACGTCTGTGCTTGCAGTGAATCGTAGCGTGCATATGCTTTTTTTTTGGATGAATGTTTTTCTATCCTGGGGATAGATACCCCAAAGTGGAATTGCTGGGTCTTATAGCTACTCAATTCTAAGTTTCCTGAGAACCCTGCACACTTATTCATAGAGATTGTACCCCTCAGCATTCCCACCAGCAGTGGATGAGAGTCTGTTTATCACCACATACCTGCAAATAGAGATTGTTTCCAGTATTTTTTTTTTAATTTTTGGGTCACACACAGCAATGCACAGGGGTTACTCCTGGCTCTGCACTCAGGAATTACTCCTGGCGGTGTTCAGGGATCCCTATGGGATGCTGGGAATCGAACCCGGGTTGGCTGCTTGCAACGCAAACAAACACCCTACCCTCTGTGCTGTTGCTCCAGCCCCTAAATAATTTTTTATTTTTTAATGAATCACCGTGAGGTACAGCTAGACTTACAAACGTTCGTGCTTTCATTTCAGTCAATGATTGAGTACCCATCCCTCCAGCAGTGCCCATTCTCCACCACCAAGGTCTCCAGTGTCCTTCCTTCCCATCTAATACTCCTCTATCCATCCCACTTCTGTGGCAGGGCATTCCCTTTTGCTCTGTCTCTCTCCTTTTGGGTGTTGTGGTTTGCAATAGAGGTATTGAGTGGCCATCATGTTCGGTCTACAGTCTACTTTGAGCACGCATCTCCCATCCCGAGAGGGTCCTCCAAGCACCCTTTACTTGGTGGTCCCTTCTCTATCTGAGCTGCCTTTTCCCCCAGCATGTGAGGCCGGCTTCCAAGCCATGGAGCTAACCTCCTGGTCCTTGTCTCTCCTGTCTCTGGGTGTCAGTCTCCTATTGTGTTATTTTATGTTCCACCAACGAGTGCAGTCATTCTAAGTCTGTCCCTCTCTTTCTGACTCATTTCACTCAGCCTGATATGTTCCATGTCGATCCACTTATGTGCAAATTTCATGACTTCATCTTTTCTAACAGCTGCATAGTATTCCATTGTGTAGATGTACCATAGTTTCTTTCACAATAACCTGCATTTCTTTAGCAGCATTGTTTAGGTACTTCAAAGATGGGAACATTGCTGTCTTGGGGAACAATAAATAAATGAAACTTTCTCCACTCCTTTGCTTTGCAGATACTTGCATCTCTTTATTTGTTTATTTTTGTCCTGGAGTCGTACTAGTGCTCAGGGCTGACTTCCTGTCTCTGCTCTCTGGGTTCACTCCTGCTGGGCTCGGGGAACTGTATGGGATGCCGGGGATAGAGCCTGTGTTTGTCGTGTGCACGTGTCTTGCCTGCTATGTTATTGCATCTTTATACAACTAAGGATCCATCCTTCCCGCATGACCCAGGGATGAAGCGTGATGAGAGATTTCGCTCCCTGGCAGGGCTCCGATGTGCCAGGCTGACTTCACAAAGCAATGCTCTGGCGTGTCGATCTCGTAAATCTCGACTCAGTCAACGGTGTCCTCAGATTGAAGCTCCCCCCCACCCCCCCCACCTCCCCGCCTTACGTGCCCTGGGAATTCTAAGGTAGGAAATCTTGTAAGACTTGCCAAGTGCCTTTAAAAGACTCCGAGCACCTGGCTGACCAATTCGTTCAGCGGTCTGTGGGGTTCTGCCTTGTTTTAATTAACTCGAGTTTTCATTTGCTGGCTAATGAACATCTAAGCGGTTGAACTCTGATGCAGTATTTTTTTTTTATCAATTTGGAGAGAGGGCTGGCCTCCAATGTGGACCAAGGGCCCTTTCGATGCCCTCAATTCCAAAGAAAAATGCAGATGATTATGCCAACGTGGAAAATAAAGTTCTAATTGAGACAGAGGCCGTGAGCATAATCTCATCCAGCAAAACACAGACATTGGCAAATTAAATAAATGTTCAGAGAACTGAAAGCATGAACGGACATCTCAAGGCTAGAACCATTAAGAGTGAGTTAAGCATTTTTTTTAAACAACAACAACAAAAAAATCCCTGTTTTGGTGTTGGGAGTATTCTCCCAGGATGGGAGATGCATGCTGAAAGTAGACTATGGACCAAACATGATTGCCACTCAATGCCTCTTTTGCAAACCACAACACCCAATAGGAGAGAGAGAACAAAGGGGAATGCCCTGCCACAGAGGCAGGGTGGGATGGGGAGGATGGGGGGTGGGAGGGATACTGGGACTTATGGTGGTGGGAAATGGGCACTGGTGGAGGGATGGGTACTCGAACATTGTATAACTGAAACCCAAACACAAAAATTTGTAAGTCTACAACTGGACCTCATGGTGTTTAACTAACAAAAATTTTCTAAAAAATGTAAATGATGGAGAATGGGCACTGGTGGAGGGATGGGTACTCGATCATTGGATAACTGAGACCCAAGCACAAAAATTTGTAAGTCTACAACTGGACCTCATGGTGTTCCACTAATAAAAATTAAAAGATAAATAAATAAAATAAAAGTAATCATATGTATTCTAAATTTTTTTAAAAAATCCTTGTTTTTGTGTTTTTAAAAATGTTCACTGAAGACCAGAGTGATATATGTCAAGAGGGTACTTGCCTTGCGTAAGTGAGATTCAGGGTTCAATGTCCTACACCCCAAAAGGGTCCCCTGAGCTCCACCATGAGTTAGCCCAGAGCCTAGAGCCCTGAGGACCACCAGGTGTGGCCCCCAAACAAAAAACAAAAACCAAAACACTAAATTGTGCGGTGAATTCCAACCCTCGCCTCACAACTCAGGCAAGATCATTTCACAGCTAGCGTGCATTCCTACATCACTCGAAACCCTAAATTAACAATTTCCTAGGTTTGCCCGGAGAATATTTTAATAACATGCAAAATCCAATATCAGCATCTCAAAAGCCCAGATTAAAAAAATTATGCAGTGTCAACCTTGCAAAAACACAAATGTGAGTTTGCAAATTATCCTGCCAGGTTTCTGCACGGTGCGTACTTAGGAGAATACCATGTGATCCAGACCTAATTAAGAGACGTACCCGGTGCACTGCGAAAATTACTTGACGAAGCACATCTTCCCGAACATGATTTTAAATTTTAATTTACCTGGCTTATAAGGTTGGCTTCTATTAAAATTTTCGCTAGATCCTTACAGAGTGTCACTGTGTTTTAAATCTGAGAAGAGTTAGCTATCGGTGGAAACTCATTACGTTCCATAAACTTATGTTCCAAACATTAAGATCTTTATCTTTGCAGTTACCCACAACGCTGAGTTTGATGATTGCAACAAACAGACTCTTGAGCGTATTAGCAAATATCCCATGTTATTGACAGTGTACTACATCACAATTTTACGTATTACGCACCACATAGATCTTTCAGAATCTCAATAGTCACTGTCACTGTCACTGTCCTCCCGTTGTTCATCGATTTGCTCGAGCAGGCACCAGTAACGTCTCCATTGTGAGACTTGTTGTGACTGTGTTTGGCATCTCGAATACGCCACGGGGAGCTTGCCAGGTTCTGCCGTGTGGGTGGGATCCTCTCAGGAGCTTGCTGGTCTCTCCAAGAGGGGCAGGGGGATCAATCCTGGGTTGGCCCCGTGCAAGGCAAATTCCTTCCCCGCTGTGCTGTCGCTCCAGCCCTCTTCAGATCGTATAAATCTTTCCGTAGCATATAACAGAAAATGGATAGGAATTATATCAGTGAGGCAAAACAGGTCTTTAACTAGACTAAAACAATTATTCATATTTAGGAGTCCGCAGATTGATAGAATCAACTTTCATATTTTAGCCGTCGCAATGATTGGGGAACCCAAGGTCCAATAAATAGCGCCTGGTATTTGGGTGGAATGTCTAGTGCTCCATTAGCTGCCGTCTTGTTCGACTGATTTTGGAAATAAATGTTGAAAACCTTCCCCCACAGCCCTCCTGGAAAGGTTACCCAACCCATTCGATTCCCCTAAAAGATTTATAAATCTTCTTTTATGTGGGCAACCTTGGGAGATGGGATTGAGCAGGTAACAGAATGGAAGAATCTATAGACAGCAATCAAGAGCTACCGGGAGTGCATGCAAGAACAATTTACGCTGAAAACTCCAGCATCCTTCAAGACGACACTTGTTCTGAAGGCAATGCTAGGAGTCGCCGTGAATCCAGGATCTGAAGAAACGTCCTGTAACTCCAGGAAGAATCCATCTGCCAGTTGTTTGCAGATGATAGTCGAAGGAAGGGAGACAATATGTCAGAACCAGCTAGAGAGAGAAACTCCTTACTGGATGCTCAATGACCCATCAGAAGGGATGATGCAAAGAGACTCAACACAGGTCCATGTATTGCAAAATATACCCAACAAGTTTCTCTGTTTACGGCCACTCAGGGCTTACTCTTGGCTCTGAGCTCAGGGATCACTCTTGGTGGGCTTCTGGGAACCTCTGGGGTACCAGGAATTGAACCTAGTGAGAAGTTTATCTGCTGTACTATCCCTCTGGTCCCAACGTCCATATTTGAAACTTTGCTTTTTTCCCCCTTTAAATACCTTATAACGCTGACTACAATAAGAAAATTTTATAGCATTGCCAAAATCATCCAGGACAAAAAAATATACCCCCTCTCAAAAGGACATAAGCGCACCTGTATTCATTGCAGGACTCCAGACAAGAGCGAAGATGTGGAATCAACCTAGGTATCCGACGACCGGTGAATGAGTCATGAAGATGTAGTATTTAGATGCAATGGAATACTACGCAGCTGTGAAGAATGCTAACAGCATGCAATTTGCTATAACGTAGCTGGAATTGGAAGGTTTCGTGTTGAGTGAACTAATCTGGAAGAAGAAAGATGGTCTCACTGATCTGTGGTATATAGAGAACTGGGTGAGTAAATGTCTTGTAGGAAACAGGAGATTCCTAGATGACCCTTAACCCCAGTGTTTAGAGAGGAGAGGGACAGAGAAGGAAAGAACTAAATGGGGGGAGAAGAGAAAGGAAAGTCATGGGTGAGTGGGCATCAGAGTATCAGTTATCCTGGTGATAGGGATGAGCAGTAGAGTCGAAGACTCAAACACAGACTCAATAATGCTGAAAACACAAAATCTAAGTGGCAACCGCTAGGACTTTGTCATATGCCTGTCAAGGTGACAGATGGAGACAGGGTGGGGGTTGGGGTTGTGGATGGAATAAGGGAACACGGGTGGAGGGAAGTGTGTGCAAATATTATATGCCTTAGACTCAACGGTCAACAACTTTGTGGGTCACAGTTCTGTAATGAAATAGGAAAATTAAAGCGAATCAAGAACCAAATAACACATTTTTTTTTAAAAAAAGATAAAACACTGCCCAAATCAGAAAGTATTTTTTGGGGGAGCTTGATGACATCCTCACATCAAGTCAAATGAAAAAAAAAAAGAAACAAAACATTGCCTGAATCAGAAAGCATTCTTTTTACTTGATGATGTCCTAAGATAAAATCAAATAAAAATATGGGGGCTGGAGCGATAGTACAGTGGGTAGTGTGTTTGCATTGCACACAGCCCACCTGGGTTCTATTCTCAGCATCCCATAGGGTCCCCCAAGCACCACCAGGAGTAATTCCTGAGTGCGGAGTCAGGAATAACCCCTGTGCAATGCCGGGTGTGAACCAAAAACCAAAAACCATAAAAAGATAAAACATTGCCCAAATCAGAAAGCATTCTTTGTTTTTTTTAAATTTATTTATTCATTTTTTGCTTTTTGGGTTCCACCCAGCGATGCTCAGGGGTTACTCCTGGCTCTGCACTCAGGAATTACTCCTGGCAGTGCTCGGGGGACCCTAGGGGATACCGGAGATCCAACCTAGGTCGGCCACGTGCAAGGCAAATGCCCTACTCGCTGTACTAATCACTCCGGCCCCAGAAAGCATTCTTTTGGCTTGATGACATCCTAACATTAAATCAAATTAAAAAAAAATAGATGAAACATTACCCAAATGAGAAAGTCGTCTTTTGGCGTTGATGACATCATGTATGGAATAAGACTATGAAATAAGATCTTGGGCATAGTGTCCTAGTTGAGGGGGGATGGGGGTGAATTGGGAAATACGGAATTTTTCAACAACTGTCCCGTTCTTTGCTTATTCAAAGAGAGGAAGTGTCCCATGGCTTTGCCATCACATGCGTGTTCTAGAACATGTGAGGACATACCGAGCTAATATACAACTACACATCGCTGGCTTATCGTGGATACTTCGCTGGGGCCACGGTGCCTCCTGGCATCATTAAGCAAAGCCTAATGATATCCCCTTGCCTGTTCTGTTGCAGACACAACTCCATAAACCAACCCTCCTCCCCCCCCCCCCCCACACACACACCAGCCGACATGTACAGCTGGTGTTTGTACACTGGGTAATCGCTTTCCACCGAAGGAAAGGTAATCAGGCAAGATCAATGGCCATCCCTTCCTCCCAAGAAAGAGTTTCTTGGTTGCTGGATCAATTCCGTGAGGACTCCCATCTGGAATACCCAGCCCCCCATGAGTGGGCGCCATATGCGAGGCACCATATTGGATGCCAAGATGCAAATTGTGTGCGGAATGAGGGGTGGAAGATGAAATAGATGGCCTCTGAAGTCTCTCCTCCGTATGCTGCCCTGCGTTTTATAAACCCCTGATGCAACTATGAAGAAGATCTTGCATCTTTGTCATGAACTGCAGGAGGAAAAGAAAGATACTGAAAGACCTTCTAGAAACAGAAATATATATATATATTATTTTTTCCCACACTCACTTGGATAAAGAAAGAAATTGTGCTCGGCTAAAGCAAACCATGAGGAAAGTCTTCAATGTTCAAATAAAGGCTTTCATATATTTTTTAAAAATTATTGAATCGCGGTGAGACACAGTTTCAAAGTTGTTCCTTGTTGGGTTTCAGTCCTCCAGTGTTCCAACACCCGTCCCTCCACCAGGACACATTTCCCACCACCAATGACCTCAGCCTCCCTCCTGCCAACCCTAGCCTGCCTCTATGGCAGAATTTCTCTCCCTCTCTCTCTCTCTTTCTCTCTCTCTTTCTCTCTCTCTCCTATATCCCTCTCCCTCTTTCTCTCACTCTCTTTCCCTCCCTCTCTCTTCCTCTCTTCCTCTCCTGCTCTCTCTCCATCTTTCTCTATATATGCCTCTCTTTCCCTCTCTGCCCCCTCTGTCTCCCTCTCTCTCCCTCTCTTCCTCTCTCTCCCTCTCTTCCTCTCTCTCCCTCTCTCTCTCCCTCTCTTCCTCTATCTTCCTCTCCCTCACTCTTTCTGTCATTCTCTTCCCATCCCTCTCTCTTCTTCTCCCTCTTTCTTTCTCTTTCTCTCTCTTCCTCTCTCTCTCCCTCTCTTCCTTTCTCTGTCCCTCTCTGCCTTTCTCTCACTCTCTTTCCCTCCCACACTTCTCTCTTCTCCCTCTCCCTCTCCTTCTTTCTCTGTCTTCCTCTCCATCTTTCTCTATATATATCCCTCCCTTTCCCTCTCTGTCTCTGCCTCTCTCTGCCCCATCTGTCTCCCTCTCTCCCTCTCTTTCCCTCCCTGTCTTCCTTTCACTCCCTCACTCTCTCCCTCTCTTCCTCTGCCTCCCTCTCTCCCTCTCATCCTCTCTCTCGCTCTTCCTCTTTCTCTCACTCTCTTTCTATCCCTCTCTCTTCTTCTTTCTCTCTCTCTTCCTCTCTCCCTTTCTCTCTCCCTCTCTGTCTTTCTCTCACTCTCTTTCCCTCCCTCTCTTCCTCTCCCTCTTTCTCTCTCTCCCTCTCCATCTATCTGTCTCTCTCTATCCCTTACTTCCTCCCCCCCTCTGTCTCTCTCTCACCCCCTTTTAGGCACTGTGACTGAAATACTACTACTGGAAGGGTATCCTGCATATCAATTTGCCCCTTTCAGCACCCAGTTCTGTACAGCGGGACCATCTCCACTCTCCTTGTCACAGTGGTCCCTTCTCTGACCCAACCACCCTCCCCTCGTCTTGACCAGTTCTCTCCCAAGGACTAGTCTTCCTGCCTCTGTCCTGGTGATCTCTGGGTCTGCTTCTCTGATTCTATTTCTTCCTACTGCACAGCAGAGAATGATAGAACGAAACAATTTTGGTAGTTGAAAGGAAACCTGGAAGGTCTCAGCAGGAGAGAACAGCAGCTAAGGAAAAACTCAGCCAGCGTCAAGATGAGATGCAAAAACCCTCAAGAGGAGATCGGAAGATGGAAAACAATGAATTTCACTGTAGAAAAAAATGGGCCCGGGAGATTTTCGCCACAGGAGCTAACCAGGTGTTGGAGTGAGGGTGGGGAGTTATCAGGCGAGAGGAGAGTGTTTTGGGGACATGGGTGGAGGGGTAGTGGGTGGAACCGGACTCTCTGGGGGTGGGTGGGTGCGATGTTAGAAAAATGAATGCATGAAACTATCATTAAGAGACCGACAGCACAGCAGGTGGGGTCTTTGCCTTGCACGTGGCCAACCTGGGTTCAAACCCTGCCACTCCATATGGGTCCCAGTCCTTGTTGGAGTCATCCCTGAGTGCAGAGCGAGGACTAAGTCCTGAGCACTGTTGGGTGTGACTAAAAAAAAAAATAGGAGCAGAAAGTAGCACTGTAGCACTATCCTGTTTTTCATCGATTAGCTCGAGTGGGCCCAGTAATGTCTCCATCGTGAGACTTGTTGTGACTGTGTTTGGCATCTCGAAGACGTCACGGGTAGCTTGCCAGGCTTTGCCGTGCGGGCAAGATACTTTCGGTAGCTTGCTGGGCTCTCCGAGAGGAGCAGAGGAGTCGAACCCGGATCGGCTGCGTTGGCCGCATGCAAGGCAAACGCCCTACCTGCTATGCTAAATTTTTTAAATGCTATTTGCGGGGGAGGTCCCCAGAGAGATAATATAGTGGATAAGATGTTTGCTTGCAAATAGGTGACCCTCATTTTTTTCTAACTGAATCACCGTGAGATGCAGTTACAAAGCTTTCATGATTGAGTTTCAGTCATACGATGATGGACAGCCCCCATCCCTCCACCAGTGTCCATTCTCCACCACCAACGTCCCCAGTATCCCCCCATCCCAACCTCCCCCTGCCTCCATGGCGGAAAATTTCCCCCATACTCTCTCTCTACTTTGGGGCATTATGGTTTGCAATGCAAACACTGAGAGGCCATCACGTTGGCTCCTTGATCTACTCTCAGCACACATCTCCCATCCCGAGCCATCCCTCCAACCCTCCCTGACTCAGTGACCCCTTCTCCATCCCAGCTGCCTTCTCCCCCTGCTCATGAGGCGGCTGCCAACCATGGAGCAATCTTCCTGGCCCTTGTCACTGATGTCCTTGGGTGTCAGTCCCTCATTATGTTATTTTATATTCCACCAATGAGTGCAGTCCTTCTACGTCTGTCCCTCTCTTTCTGACTCATTTCACTCAGCGTGAAACTCTCCATGTCTATCCACTTATTAGCAAAGTTCATGACTTCGTCTTTCCTATAACAGCTGCATAGTATTCCATTGTGTAGATGGACCAAAGTCCTATAACAGCTGCATAGTATTCCATTGTGTAGATGGACCCAAGTTTCTTTAGCCAGCCGTCTGTTCTCGGGCACTCGGGTTGTTTCCAGATTCTGGCCATTGTGAACAGTGCTCCAATGAACATAAAAGTGAAGACATGGAAATGTTTGATGATAGAAAACCAAGCAACATATTTCCAAATAACCAACGTATTAGCAAGGAAGGGGCCCTGGGATTCAGGCGTGTGTTGTCTGGAGGGCTGGCCTACAGAGCACCACAGTTCCCATCCACGTGTCCGGACAGCTGAGCTCTGCATAGTGTGGACTGTAATTTCCAAAGATCCACCTGGAATCATTCAGTGGATCATGCAATGCTGTGTAGTGTGTGTGTGTGTGTGTGTGTCTGTGTGTGTGTAGGGAAGGCTGTGTGAGGTCACGGCGGGTGTCTGCGTGCAGGGGATGTTTCTCCACCCTTGGAGAACTGTTCCCCGCCCTCAGGTTAGGGTCGTATCACGAGTGAGAGTGGCCGGGATGAGGGACAGGGAGGAATTTCCCCCGAGCATCTGGGTTGTTCGAGGATGAAGCCATCGAGTTGGGAAGTGGTTGGGGGACCGAGAGCTCTTTCATCGAACTCACGTGTAGAGAGAGCTTAGTAGGTGTGGAGGCTGCAGCCACTTGATCACTTGACTTCCCGTTAATTGTCGATTTGCTCGAGCGGGCGCCAGTCACGTCTCCATTTGTCCCTGTTGCATGCTAGTGTAGCCCAATGGCGTCTGTTCGCTCTGGGAACATGAAGAGCCTCAAACCAATCGTTCATGATCTTGACGAAGAAGTCTGACCATCTGGTAGGTGGGCGGCCACGCGGTCTTTCGACATCCCGTGGGATCCAGTCGGTAACAGCTCTAGTCCAACGGTCGTCTTTAAATCTCATTACGTGACCAGTCCATCTGATTTTTCGACACCTTGGCAAACGAGACAGCGTCCCTGATTCTTGATCGTCGACGGATGTTGGAACTCCGGATTCTTTCTCTCATTTGAGTGAAGTGTGATATTCCAAGCATAGCTCTTTCGATTCCTCTTTGGGAGACCCGAATCAGGTTCTCATCCTGTTTGCGTAGGGCCCAGGTCTCTGAGGCATATGTTAATGCAGGAAGAACAGTGGAGGCTGCAGTCAGCGGACAAGAAAAGGTCTGCATGGTGAGCTGACGGATAACACAGAGAGTGGACCCTCCAAGTGGCAGGAATGGGTGGGGTGAGGGTGCACAAGATGTGGAGAGGGGAACGCATCGGACAGAGACCAGATTCTCACTCCTTAGTGCTTCCTTCCCTGGGAAGACGGTTTCCCATTAAAAACATCCTCAGCATTGCAGTGATAGCACAGTGGGAAGGGAGGTTTGCCTTGCACGTGGCTGACCCGGGTTCGATCCCCAGCATCCCATAGGGTCCCCCGAGCACCGCCAGGAGTGATTCCTGAGTGCATGAGCCGGGAGGAACCCCTGTGCATAGCCAGGTGTGACCCAAAAAGCAAAACAACGACAACAACAAAAACCAACTTAAAAACATCTTCAACATTGCAAAAAGCCACCCAGGGTTCCTCACTGTCCGTCGTGAGGGGATTCTGAGTTTCTCATGAGCCTGCACGACCTCCTGGGACCTCAGTTTGAAATGATCCACGTGCCATGTTGGACATCTTGGAAAGTCTGGTTTGTCTTATCTTGGGGGCGACCTAGGACGCATGTCGGGAAGGACCTGGATGAGACCTTGGATGCAGTTGGCGGTGACCTTAATGACCACGTGAATGCATTTGGGGAATGATGAGATAGTGAATGCACCAATGAGATGACCTTGGGTGCATTTGGGGATGACCTTGTTGAAAACTTGGTGCATTTGGGAATGACCTTGATGAGAACTTGGGTGCATTTGGGGATGACCTTGATGAGAATTTTGGGTGCATTTGGGGATGACCTTGATGAGAAGTTGGGTGCATTTGGAGATGATTTTGATGAAAACTTGGATGCATTTGGGGATGACATTGGGTACATTTGGGGTGACCTTGATGTGACCTTGGGTGCATTTTATATTTTACATTTTTAGGTATTTATTTTTAATGGAATCAGTCATTTACAGTTGCAAGGTTATTCATGAGGTGGAGTTTCAGTCATACAATGTTCACTTTCTCTGTCTCTGTGTCTGTCTCTGCTTCTCTCTCTCTCTCTGTCTCTGTGTCTGTCTCTGTTTCTCTGTCTCTGTGTCTGTCTCTGTTTCTCTCTCTCTGTCTCTTTGTCTCTGTCTCTGTCTTTGTCTCTGTCTCTATCTCTGTCTCTCTCTCTCTGTGTCTGTCTCTCTCTGTCTCTATCTCATTTTGGGCATTAAGCTTTGCAACGCAGGTACTGAAAGGTTATCAGGTATGTCCTTTTACCTACTTTCAGCACTCAGATCCCATCCAGAGTGACCACTCTGCACCTTGAAGCTTTGTTTTTTTTTAAATTTAATCACCATGGGACAGACCCTTACAAAGCTGTTTATGATTGGGTTTCAGTCACGCAGGATTCCAACCCCCATCCCTCCACCAGGGCACATTTCCCAGCACCGGTGACCCTAGGGTCCCTCCCATCACCCTCCACCCTTCACCCCCTACCTGCCTCTATGGCAGGTATTTCTCTCTGTCTCCCTGTATCTCTGTCTCTGTCTTTCTCTCTCTCTCTCTCTCTCTCTCTCTCTCTCTCTCTCTCTCTCTCTGTCTCTGTCTCTGTCTCTCCCCTTTTGGGCATCATGGCTTGTAATATAGAGACTGAAAGATTATCAAGTATATCACTCTACCTCCTTCCAATACTCAGTTTCTGTCCAGATTGATCCCTCTCCACTTTGACACAGTTTTTTTTTTTTGAGTCACACCCAGCAGTGCATGGGGTTCCTTCTGGCTCTGCACTCAGGAATCACTGGCGGTGCTCGGGGGGACCCTATGGGATGCTGGGAATCGAACCCGGGTCGACCATGTGCAAGGCCAATGCTCTCCCCGCTGTACTATCGCTCCAGCCCCTCTTGACGCATCTTAAGGGTGACCTTGGATGGGAAAAGAGTAAACTCAGCCTCCAGAGAACGGGAGGGTGCCACAGAGAACCTGCCTCACCAACGGGGACTCTCAGAGTGACCTCTTGCCTTTCCATAATCAATATCTCTGTCTCTGGGCTTCAAGTGGACACACCTACTATCCCCAGGGCTTCCTCTAGACCCTCATAGGCAGTACTATCCGGTGTGACTGTGTGAGTTTGCAACCCTCTGTGCATAGAGGCAGAATATTCGCCTTTTTTTTTTTTTGCTTTTTGGGTCACAACCAGCAATGCACAGGGGTTCCTCCTGGCTCTGCACTCAGGAATCACCCCTGGCGGTGCTCAGGGGATCCTATGGGATGCTGGGAATCGAACCTGGGTTCGGCCGCGTGCAAGGCCAACGCCCTCCCCGCTGTGCTATCGCTCCAGTCCCAGAATATTCGCCTTTAACTGGACACGTCCTTCTCAATTCAAGTCAAATGACTCGTGTTGCTTTCATCTTGTCGGGGAACACCAGGGTGGGGTGGAGGGTGGGTCCACCCAGTGGTGCTTGGGGGCTCCTTCCAGCTCTGTGCTTGGGGTCATTCCCCAGGGGGCCCTACAGTGGGCCCTACAGTGGCCCAGATAGAACAGGGTCAGTCCCCTGCAACCCAAAGAATGACTTCCTCCCTCTGAGCCATCTCTCTCTCCAGCCCTGGCTGAAGAACACGTGATAGCCGGCGTCCAAACATAACCTTGTCCAGCTTCTCAGGGGGAGCGCGTCGAACGTCTCAGGGACACTAACTGTGTCCATGCCAGGTCGCTTCTACCTCCTTTTCTGATGCACTTTTTCCTGCCCTGCATTTCTTCCAAATCCCTTTCCTCCCCCCCCCCCCGCCCCACCCTCACACCTGCATTTTTCAGGCAGGTGATTGCCTCTGTGACTCTCTTTTTCCTTCCTTGCAGAAAGCTAATGACGGCTGGGCACTAGTTCCAGCGACTGCCTCGGGAGGAGAAATTAACTTTACCGGACGTTTTCCAAACGGAAAGGGGTTCCCAGGTGGGAGTCTGGGAGGATGCTGGCTGATACCTTCTCTCCTTCCCTCCCCAGGTAACCCTCCCCACGCCCCACTGCACTCCAGCTCTCTGGGCCGCGCTGAGCTATGGAGCTGCCAACTCAGATGCTGAAACACACCGTCTAGCAATTTCTTGAGACAGCGATGTGGGGTGGAGCGGGCCAGATGAGACTTCCGCAAGGGGACCGTTTTCATAGTACAAAAAAAAAGATGACTGGTTAAAGAAACTTTGGTACATCTACACAATGGGGTACTATGTAGCTGTTAGAAAAGAGGAAGTCATGAAATTTACATACAAGTGGTACTACATGGAAAGTATTGTGTTAAGCAAAATGAGTCAGAAAGAGAGGGATAGACATAGAAAGATTGCATTCATCTGGGGAATAGAAAGTAACAGAATGGGAGACTAGCACCCAGGAGTGAACGAGATTAGTACCAGGAATCTTGCTCCATGGCTTGGAGGCCAGCCACACATGCTAGGGGAAAAGGCAGCTCAGATAGAGAAGGGAGCACCAAATAAAGGGTGTGGGGAGGATCCTCCCAGGATGGGAGAAGCATGCTGAAAGTAGACTCTAGACCGAACAAGATTGCCACTCAATGCCTCTATTGCAAACCACAGCACCCAAAGGGAGAGAGATAACAAAAGGGAATGACTTGCCACAGAGGCAGGGTGGGACTGGGGAGATAGGGGGTGGGAGGGATACTGGGACTGGTGGTAGTGGAGAAGGGACACTGAGGAAGGGATGGGTATTTGATCATTGTATAACTGAAACCCAAGCACAAAGATTTGTAAAGTAAAAGTAAAGTAAAGTAAAGGCCCTCCCGTTGATCATCAATTTGCTCGAGCGGGCCCAGTAACGTCTCCATCGGAGACTTTGTTGTTACTGTGTCTGGCATATCGAATACTCTCGGTAGCTTGCCAGCTCTCCGAGGGGGCGGAGGAATCGAACTCGGGTCAGCCATGTTGGCTGCGTGCAAGGCAGACGCCCTACCCGCTGTGCTATCGTAAGTCTAAAAAATAAATAAATAAACAAATAAAAATTGAAAAAAAAAATAAAAAGAGGCAGTGGAGGAGGCCTACCGGAAGTGTTTATTTCATGCAATCCATTTCACCTGGAGGGATATCGCTGTGTGCAGAACCCAGCGAGCAGAGGTGTGGCCAGGGGGTGAATATGAAGGCTTCTGTTCAATGGGAGCACACTGGAGCCATGTGACCAGGGCTGGGGAGACATTGGAAGCGAGGGAGTGTTGATGATGGCAGTGAGGTGGTGCACATTGGGTTGGGAGAACCCTGCGGTGCCAGGGAAGACCCCCCCCCAAGGCCTCCCCTGCGTGCTGGGCATATGCTCTTGCCACCCCTTGAGGCAGGCCACGACGCTTTCCAACATGTTTTCTCCTGGTGCATATCGACTCGCTTCCTCTGTGGGATGCCACATGCCAGGTAAGAATCAGGAGGACGGGAACGAAGGAGAGAAAGGGTGCTGGTAACTGCTGAAATGAAATGAGTGGAATTTGAGGTTTTTTTTTTTACTTTTCACTGTTTTAATTGGGTAAGTCCATCATCATCTACAGCGACCATCTGTCCTGGGCGAGGACCCCCGTTTTCCCAACGACGGGTTATTGAGATCCATGAATCTGTCTGTTTTTAAATGCATTTTAAAGTCGTTTGCGTCCGTCTGATTGATGAGGTGCCATGCTTGGCCGAAACGGACGCCGCTTGGTGATAGGACGCGGCTTTCAGATTGAGACTCGAGATCTCTGCATCACGTGTTCAATATAATAACAACCAGCGCTGAGTCCGACAAGCGTTTGGCCTCACTCTGCGGTTGAGAACTTTGCCCTGGTTTTCATGCACCTTGTAGTGAAAAACAAGACAAACAAGAAGGAAAAGCGTCCATGAAATGAGTCAGAAAGAGAGGGATAGACGAAGAAGAACTGCACTCATTTGTGGAATATAAAATAACATATTAGGAGACACGAGGTTGGAGCGATAGCACAGCGGGTAGGGCATTTGCAGTGGACACGGTCAACCTGGGTTCGATTCCTCCGCCCCTCTTGGAGAAACCAGCAAGCTACCAAGAGGATCTCGCCCGCACGGCAGAGCCTGGCAAGCTCCCCGTGGCATATTCGATATGCCAAACACAGTCACAACAAGTCTCAAGTCTCACAATGGAGACGTTCCTGGTACCAGCTCGAGAAAATCAATGAACAATGGGAGGACAGTGTTACAGTGCTTATATGAGACTGACCCCCAAGGACAGTAGAGACAAGGGCCAGGAAGATTGCCCCATGGTTGGCAGCCTGCTTCAGGAGCTGGGGGAGAAGGCAGCTGGGATGGAGAAGGGGTCACTGAGTCAGTGATGGTTGGAGGCATCGCTCGGGATGGGAGATGTGTGCTGAAAGTAGACCAAGGACCCAACGTGATGGCCTCTCAGTGTCTGTATTGCAAACCCTGATGCCCCAAAGTAGAGTGAGAGTCTGGGGGGAGATTCTGCCATGGAGGCAGAGGGAGGGTTGGGATGGGGGGGACACTGGGGACATTGGTGGTGGTGGAATGGGCACTGGTGGAGGGATGGGTGTTCCATCATTGTCTGACTGAAACTCAAACATGAAAGCTTTGTGACAATAAAAAAAATGAATTAAAAAGAAGTAAAAAAATAAAAGAAGCAAAAGCAAACGTTTTAATGATAAAACAACTAAGTGTGTGTGTGTGTGTGTGTGTGTGTGTGTGTATGTGCATGTTTGTGGGTGTGTATTTTTACGGTTGACTATAAAACCAATGTGTCTGTACGGTTTTACACAGTTGACCATGGGAAGCCAATGTATTTGTGTCTTTGTGGAATCGGCATTTTCTGAGCCGAGCATTTCACGTCCGGGGGAAGAGCCGTCATCTGTGGATAAAAGCAGGAGACACAATGATGTATGTGGGTTTGGAATGCAGGCCGTGCTTCGGCATAATCTAAACCTCACACCCTCCCGCCCCCTGTGCCAGCATCTCTTGGTGTTCCGAGGAAACAAATCTCAAATCAGATAACCATTGACTTCTCCCGACAGAGAGGAAAAAGCAAGGCATTTATCTGGAGCCGGTGGGGGCGGGGGAGGTCCGAGTGAGGCGATGTGCTCTGATTTCATTAGGAGCCCTGCCTGGTGGTGAGCACTTCTGCGTCTTCGCAGGGTAAATAAATCTGACACACTACAGCCGGACAGACACAGGCAGGGAAGCCTTCATCTTCAGAAAGAAGCTCACGGCTTGGGAAGGAACTGGCTCCCGGGGCCAGATAAACCAGTTTAACTCTGTCTTCTGTCGTGGGCTTCCTTTCAAATCCCCCCTGAACACACAATCCTCCCTCCCCCACCAGAAAACTGCAGAAGAGAAACTGTGTTTTCAATGGGCTCTGCCATGTAGGTCCATCGGTTCTTATCCAAGATCCCCATGAAAGAACCGATGAGACGTTTAGTACTGTTCTCTCTCTCTCTATCTCTCTTTCTGTTTCTCTGTTTCTCTGACTCTCTCTGTCCCTCTCATTCTCTCTGTCTCTCTTTCTGTCTCTCTCTCTGTGTCTCTTTCTCTCTCTGTCTCTCTTTCTCTCCCTATGTCTCTGTCTCTGTCTCTCTCTCTCGTTCTCTCTGTCTCTCTTTCTCTGTCTCTCTGTCTCCCTGTCTCTCTGTCTCTGTCTCTCTCTGTCTCTCTGTCTCTGTTTCTCTTTCTCTCTCTGTATCTCTGTCTCTCTTTCTCTGTCTCTTTGTTTCTTTCTCTGTCTCTCTGTATCTCTGTCTCTCTCTTTTTCTCTCTCTGTGTCTCTTTCTCTCTCTGTGTGTGTCTC
>NW_026606175.1:720000-775000 GCF_029834395.1 Sorex fumeus
AGTAGTGTATCACTCTGCCTATTTACACATTTTTGCTAGCTAGCTGTAGTCCTACCTATCAATGTTTTATTTATAAATATGAATAAATCTCTTTCATTTATCCTATAAATACATAGTAGTCTATCTACTCATTTAGCTAGCTAGCTATCTTCCTACCAACAATGGTTTTATTCATAAACACGAATACATCTGCTTCATTTATAAATCTGTTTTATTTATAAAATTTCGTTGACGAATCTCATTGATAAAATTTCATTTATACATTTATCGCTCCAGCAGGGGCTGGAGCGATAGCACAGTGGGTAGGGTGTTTGCCTTGCACGCAGCCAACATGGCCGACCCGAGTTCGATTCCTCCGCCCCTCTCGGAGAGCCCGGCAAGCTACCGAGAGTATTCGATATGCCAGACACAGTAACAACAAAGTCTCCAATGGAGACGTTACTGGGCCCGCTCGAGCAAATCGATGATCAACGGGAGGGCCTTTACTTTACTTTATACATTTATAAGATTTTTTTTTTTTTGCTTTTTGGGTCACACCTGGCAATGCACAGGGGTTCCTCCTGGCTCTGCACTCAGGAGTTACTCCTGGCGGTGCTCAGGGATGCTGGGAATCGAATCTGGGGTTGACTGCATGCAACCCGCTGTGTTATCTCTCCAGCCCCAAGGAAAATTATTCTTAAGTATCCATCACTGCGCCCAATATATAGCAAATAGATTTTGAGAATGTATAATACTATTATTTATCTAAAGTAGCACACATGTGTTTGGTTTTAACATACTTCCTTGTATTCTCTTATAGACATTCTCCATCCCTCTCAGAGAGCCCGGACAGCTAACGAGAGTATCCCGCCTGCATGATAGAGCCTGGCAAGCTCCCCGTGGTGTACTCGAAATGCCAAAAACAGTAACCATAACGGGTCTCATTCCCCTGACCCTGAAAGAGCCTCCAATATGGCACTATTGGGAAGGATGAGTAAGGAAAGGCTGCTAAAATCTCAGGGCTGGGACGAATGGAGACGTTACTGGCACCCGCTCGAGCAAATCGATGAACAACGGGATAACAGCGATACAGTGAATATTTTTATTTCGCAGTTCCAGGCATTGAAGTTGGGAAATCTCACAGTGGTCTCCCTGATAGCCACAGACCTGGTCCCATAATAAATATTAGCCCAAAAGATTAGGAGAGAAAAGAGCACATATTCCTTCTTTTTCCTGTTAAGTCTATGGGATTCCGTGTTTGATTTGGAGTGCCTCTCCGTGCTGGGCACAGTTGAAATTTGCAGAGACATGTAGCTATGGACATCTCAATTAGATTCTCCAATTGTGCAAACCTTTATGTCAGTAGATACTCCACACACATGTGTTGCCTGTAGTCTCTTCTCTGAGAGAATTATTATCCCAAAGTCTGGATTCTTTTTTTTTAAAAAAATGCAATGTACGGGCTGGAGCAATAGCACAGTGTGTAGGTAGGACATTTGCCATGTTAATGTGGCTGATTTGAGTTCCATCCCCGACATCCCACATGATCCCCTAAGCACTGCCAGGAGGACTTTCCGAGAGCAGAGCCAGGAGCCAGCATCAATGTCCCCAGAAGTTACTATACATCATCTCGTAAGAGAGAGGCGCTTCTGATTACAATCAAACACGGGACCAGATGCTGTGCTTTTGGTTGATTTGACATCCTACGGGAAGTGGTCATTCGGGGGTGGTTTCGGACGGACTAAGTAGAGAGCTCTCCCTCAAACACACTACGCCACCCCCAGCCCCCAGCTCCGAGC
This sequence comes from Sorex fumeus, assembly GCF_029834395.1. Classification (NCBI taxonomy): domain Eukaryota; kingdom Metazoa; phylum Chordata; class Mammalia; order Eulipotyphla; family Soricidae; genus Sorex; species Sorex fumeus. The sequence continues at coordinate 721,779 of NW_026606175.1, forward strand.
CTGTGTCTCTTCAGATCCTCCGATCATTAACATTCCAGAAGAGATTGTAATTAAGATTCCGCAGCAGGATGTTGTCGGTGGCAGTGATGGGACTCTGTGTCCAGGAAGCAGATGCAAATGCCGTTCCCGGAAAGGCAGATATTGAAAAGCGGCTGCTCCGGAGTGGCCGAGGTACAATTAAAGTGTTGGACTTGTCCTGGAGAGAAGGATTTAATTCAGAGGAAAGGGGGTCAGACTCACCTGAGGAACCATATTCATTAAAAAAAAAATTTAATTGAATCATCCTTACAAAGCAGCTGTTCCTGACTGAGTTTCAGTCCTACAGTGTCCCAATACCCATCCTTCCACCAGGGCACATTTCCCACCACCAGTAACCGCAGGGTCCCTCCCATCACCCCACCCCACCCCCCAACCTGCCTCTATGACAGACACTTTTCTTCTCTGTCTCTGTCTCTGTCTCTGTCTCTGTCTCTGTCTCTGTCTCTGTCTCTCTCTGTCTCTGTCTGTCTTTTCTCTCTCTCTCCTCCCCTCCCCTCCCCTCCCCTCCCCTCCCCTCCCCTCCCCTCCCCTCCCCTCCCCTCCCCTCTCCCTCTCCTCTCCTCTCCTCTCCTCTCCTCCCCTCCCCCCTCCCCTCCCCTCCCCTCCCCTCCCTCCTCTCCTCTCTCCTCTCCTTTTTGGCATTGTAGTCTGCAATACAGATACTACAAGGTTATCGTGTCTATCCATTTACCTACTTTTAACCTTCACTTCTTCTCTAGTGATCACTCCCAGCTATTATTGTCACCCTGGTCGCTTCTCTATCTTACCTACCCTCAGCCCCACACACACTTGGGGTAGATCTCCAACCCCCTGGCCATTCCTCCTAGCCCTTGTTTTTCCTGCCCTTGAATATTAGTTTTCTACTATATATATATTTTTATATTCCACAAATGAGCGCAGTCCTTCTATGTCTGTCCCTCTCCTTCTGACTCATTTCACGCAACATGACACTCTCCATGGCCATCCACATATAAGCAAACTTCAGGACTTCATCTCTCCTAACCGCTGCGTAGTATTCCACTGTGTCGATGTACCATCGTTTTTCCTATTCATTCATCTGTTCTCAGGCAGAACCGCATTCGGAAAAGCGCGACGCGTAAGCCATCCGCAAAGGGGCATCGTTTTCAGCCGTAAAGGAAGCGTGAGGAACTTGCTGGTCTGAAGGAAGGGATGAGGAAGGTCATTAGACAATGTTTTCGTCACCTACGGAGTGAAGACCAAGGATTCAAAGCTTTTTTAGAGAAGCCCCTGGGATGCGAGCTCACGCCTTTTACAATCAATGCGTAGAGGAGCAATCAATTAATGAACTACCTTTGTCACAGTCAATTAATGAACTACACTTGCATGGTCTGAAGGAGATAAGTATAGGGGTTAAAGCACTTGCATTACAGGCAGTCAACCCTAATTTAATATAAAGTAGACTACATGTGGTCTCACCGATGCCACCAGGAGTGATCCCTGAGCACAGACGCCAGGAGTAAGCCCGAGTATCAGAGGATGTAGACCCAACGCCCACTAACCAGTTCATCTATCTCTGTAGCCCTGTCCTCCCATTCTTCATCGATCTGCTCAAGCGGGCACCCGTCACGTCTCCATTGTGAGAATTGCTGTGACTGTTTTTGGTATATCGAATACGCCACGGGGAGCTTGCCAGGCCCTGCCACGCGGTTGGGATACTCTCGGTAGCTTGCTGGGCCTCTCCAAAGAGAGGTGGAGGAATCGAACCCAGGTCGGCCGTGTGCAAGGCAAATGCCCTCCCCGCTGTGCTATTGCTCCAGGCTCCATCTAACTCAAGCAAAGGAAATTCAAAGGAATTTAGCAAAAAAAAATAGAAAAAAACCCGCACAGAACACAGCAAAAAGCTTCATGGGCTAACCCCCACATGGAGGCAGAGTTGAAGTTTTCTAAGACACAGGGCGGAAGCGAGAAATTTGACGTTTGCTTTCTTGTTCCATCGACGGCTGGTTCCTAGGATTTAAAAAAGACATTGAATCGGTAATCAAAGATGGAAAGCCACATTTGCAGCCAACTCTAGAAGCATTTGCCAATCATTCAAAGACACCGCTGAAAGCAACAGCAAAACAAACAAAAGAATAGCAAAAAAAAAAAAAAGAAATCTGAGTTAAGATGCAATCGGTGACAAATCAGCAGAAATGAACAAGTGGAAGAGGATTTGGACTCCAGTGTCTGCACTTAAGGAATTTAAGGTTCTGGAGAGAGAGAGAGAGGAGAGAGAGATGAGAGAGAGAGAGAGAGAGAGCCTGGGTTTAGACATTTTGGCTTGAGCAGGACTCAAATGGGTTTGATCCTTGTCATCCCATGTTAGGATCCAAGATCCAAGGAATGAGAGAGTCACACACGTGGGCAAACAAGTTCTTTCTTCCCTCCAAGCACATGGACTGGCGACGCAGGGTCCCCTGTTGAGTGTCCCCTTTTATCTCTTTACTTGGTTTGGACCTTCCTGCCTTGGGTTGGTCCCTCCTAGGACCGGGGATCTTGCTTTTTTATTCATTGGCGTGTCCCTTCTCTGCTGCCCTCCCCACTAACTCGGACCCCCGAGTTTGACTAATTCCCCCCTTTTAGGCTGTTGCCTGCCTCTTGACCTTTCATGGCCTGCGCCTTGGCTTATTCCTCTGCTTTCCCAGAACTGATGCTGGCGATTGGGTTGGCTAGGTTAGAGGTAAAGCCGGGCATCCTGTCCACTTATGCCTGCATACAGTTAAATCCTTACAAAGTGGACTAATCGGAGGGGGGCCCTAATGTTAGTCCTTGCAGCCCTTCACCCGTACGGTCCCTTGAGCCCCACGTGGAGTGAGTCTCTGAGCACAGAGCTGGGAGTGAGCTCTGAGCACAGGGGAGTGCGGTGCACACATAAAAAAATCATGAATTAGAAAGAATTCTGCGATGAAATTGTAGCGTGGGAAAAAAAAATACAACAATGAAAATAATGAATTGGAAAGAACGGAGGAATCTCAAATAAATCTGCAATGCTGTGTAGTTTCTGAAGGTTAAATCATCTTTAAGGGCTTGCATTTTTTAAATTGTTGTAGCTGAGGACACAAGTACCTAATCAGTCGTTATTCATGGTCTTGATGTCCAATCGTTATATGTTATCCCCACTGCAGGGCTCAGACACCCTCCCCCAACGTTCTTCGGTTGCTTTGAGTTAAAACACCTTAAACCTTTATAAAAATGACCTCTTCACTAGAAGTCCTGATGTGCTCTCTACCTGCACGGTTCTTGGAGATTTATTAAAAATGCAAGTGCCTCGGTTGTTCACAGTACCTCAGCTTCCAAATCATGCTTCTCGCACTTTTATATCTCCACACTGACGCAATTTGAATTTTTTATACCGCATACATCATCGCATTACCCAAGGATGTGTATGGACTCCGAAAGTACTATCACCCTTGTGTGTCTAAGAGGTTGCCTTGAGGACGGAGGTCATGTTTCGACAGCAAAAGGACTAGCTGAGATGTGTCTTTTGCTCTCTCACACCTTTGGATGACAGACTGTTTTTTTAATTGCCCATCAAAGAGCAGATGCTGTGTGTTAAGTCTTTTGTCTGACAGGCTCTGGAGGCAAATAAAACACATTCTTTACAACATACCCTGGTCCCTAGCCTGCATTTCCAGAGTGGCATTGTTGCTTCTGCTATGCGTTCTGTAGAATTAAGCATTTATTTCCTGCTGAGTTTGGTCAGCCCCAGTAGCCATGCTTCTTTCCACGGGTGAGAACTGATTGAGCAGAGATGACAACATCTCTGGAAAGAAGAAGAAGAAGAAGAAGAAGAAGAAGAAGAAGAAGAAGAAGAAGAAGAAGAAGAAGAAGAAGAAGAAGAAGGAGGAGGAGGAGGAGGAGGAGGAGGAGGAGGAGGAGGAGGAGGAGGAGGAGGAGGAGGAGGAGGAGGAGGAGAAAGAAGAAGAAAGAAGGAGAAGAAGAAGAAGAACGAGAAGGAGAAGAAGGAGGAGGAGGAGAAGGAGGAGGAAGAGGAGGAGGAGGAGAAGGAGGAGGAGAAGGAGGAGGAAGAGAAGGAGAAGGAGAAGGAGAAGAAGAAGAAGAAGAAGAAGAAGAAGAAGAAGAAGAAGAAGAAGAAGAAGAAGAAGAAGAAGAAGAAGAAGAAGGAGGAGGAGGAGGAGGAGGAGGAGGAGGAGGAGGAGGAGGAGGAGGAGGACGACGAGGACGAGGACGAGGACGAGGATGAGGAGAAGGAGAAGAAGAAGAAGGAGGAGGAGGAGGAGGAGGAGGAGGAGGACGACGACGAGGACGAGGACGAGGATGAGGAGAAGGAGAAGAAGAAGGAGGAGGAGGAGGAGGAGGAGGAGGAAAGAGGAGGAAGAGGAAGGGGAGGAGGAGGAAGGGGAGGATGAGGAAAGGGATGGAGAAGACGAGTTGTCAGGTGTGATTGGAGCCTATAAATATATTTAAAATACGGTGGGGAAAGAATTCATTAAAATCTTGCTAACGTTTCCCTTTTCAGGTGACTCTACAGACTCCCGCGTCCCCTACCCCCCTTTCTGAGCATGGGAGAAATGGGTTAAATTTTATCCTTTGATATTTTATTGTAATTGAACCACATAGTTACAAAGTCGCCCATGACTGGCTTTCAGTCCTCCAGTGTTCCAACCCCCGTCCACCAGGGCACATGTCCCACCACCAGTGACCCCAGGGTCCTTCCTATGGCAGACACTTGTCTTCTCTGTCTCTCTGTCTGGCTCTGTGCCTTGTCCCTCTCTGACTCTGTCTCTCTGTCTCTCTCTTTGTCTCTATCTCTCTGTCTCTCTCTTTCTGTCTCTGTTTCTATCTCTGTCTCTCTCCGTTTCTGTCTCTCTCTCTCTCTCTCTCTCTCTCTCTCTCTCTCTACCTCCCTCCCCTCTCTCTCTCCTTTTGGACATTATGGTTTGCAATACAGGTACTGAAAGGTTATCATGCATATCCCTTCCTCCAATTTCGTCACTCAGCTCTTGTCCAGAGCGGTCCTTTCCAACTCTCATTGTCATGGTGCTCCCTTCTCTATCCTAACTGCCCTTCATCCCCTACACACTTGGACGCACACGTTTCCAACCACGGGCCAGTCCTCCTGGCCACTGTTTTTTCCTGCCCTTGGATCTTAGTCCCGTACTACCTTTGTAAAGTGAAATAATAAAAAAAAAATAAGGGATGCTTTGATATTTTTAACGGGGACTCGATCAAACGAGAGCAGGCAGACGTCAACAGTGCATCCACCGCCGCCGGCGTGCGTGGAAAGTGCTGTGTGCGTGGAAGCACAGATGTCTCGATTTCGATAAAATTGACAGAACACTGGGGTTTGTTTTCGATGTGCAGCAGAAGGTTTTGTGAGATGAAGAAACTAGGAAATGATCAACGGTTCTAAGCTTATGTAACATTGATCACCACTTGTAGTTCTTTGTGTGTGTGTGTGTGTGTGTGTGTGTGTGTGTGGGTGGGTGGGTGGCAAGGGTATTTTTATTTAATTTTCTTTCTAGCAAGGAGTTTTTTTTAAAAAATCCTTCTCAGCAGCTTGGGGAAAAGGGTTCTCGCCACGTTCTGCTGGACGGGCATTCCCCAACGTTCATTCTTCTTAGCCACTGGAAGTTCAGATCTTTCTGCATAGCTCACGGTTCACTTGGTCACATTTCACTGCATTTCCAACACGACCGTGAATTTGCTATTGATACCTATAAGTTCGATCTTTTTAATTTTTCTAGATTTTTACACAAGTGTGTTTATATAGTCGTTTTTTTTTCTAGATTGCTAGATTGCTAGAATTATAGATTTCTAGAATTCTACTTTTTTTTTTTTTGCTTTTTGGGTCACACCCGGCAATGCACAGGGGTTCCTCCTGGCTCAGGCCCTCAGGAATTGCTCCTGGCTGTACTCGGGGGACCATATGGGATGCTGGGAATTGAACCCGAGTCAGCCGCATGCACGGCTAATGCCCTACCCACTGTGCTATCGGTCTAGTCCCCTAGAATTTGAGATTTTTATACAAGTGAGTTTATATAGTCTTTTTCCCTCTGACTAATCTCGTCCTGCATCTAACTCGACGGGTCTAACCACGCTGTTGGTCTTTATGGGATTTGGTTCTTCCTCCTCGTTGGATGATATTCCCCGGTGGAAAAAAGTATTTGTATGTAATGTAATAACACTCAAATCCCTGATTCATTTATCCATCCACGCACGTACTGATATTGTAAACAGCGTTGCAAAAATCCCGGACATCAGCACTTTTTTTTTTGAAGGTGGGTAGTAATTTCATTTATTTTGGATAAATACTCGGAAGTGGGATTGCCGGACCACAGCAAAAACTAATTTTAAATTTCCGAGTTCACCTTTTCTCTTATTCCATCATGAACTTGCTTCTTTGCATAGATTTTTTACTTTGCGTAACCGATGGTGTTACGGAAGTTTGACGTGCATTCATTTTACACAACACAATCCTCTTATCATCTGGCCAAAAAATGCTATTAATGACTTTTTGGTAGATAGAGAAATAAAACTGGTGACATGACCCTTACCCTCTCACCTTGGGTGAGCCGGGTCGAATTTGTAAACCACCTTCTTTAAAGAAACACTGAGAGGGACCAGAGTTATTATAGAGTGTGTAGGGCTTTGGTCTTGCATCCCACATGGTCCCTGAGCTGCCAGGAGACAGCCCTGAGCACAGAGCCAGGATTCAACCCTGAGCGCAGAACAAGAGGTCAGCACTGAGCACAGAGCCAGAAGTGATTCCTGAGCACAGAGACAGGAGTCAGCCCTGAGTATAGAGCCAGGAGTCAGCCCTGAGCACAGAGTCACGGGTGATCTTTGAGCACAGACTCAGGAGTCAGCCCTGAGCACAGAGCCAGGAGTCAGCACTGAGCACAGAGCCAGGAGTCAGCCTTGAGCACAGAGCCAGGAGTGATCCCTGGACATAGAGCCAGGAGTCAGCCTTGAGCATACAGCCAAGAGTTAGCTCTGAGCACAGAGCCAGGAGTTAGCCCTGAGCACAGAGCCAGGAGTCAGCCCTGAGCACAGAGCCAGGAGTCAGCCCTGAGCACAGAGCCAAGAGTGAGCCCTGGGCACAGAGCCAGGAGTAATCCAGAGTGCAGAACCAGGAATCATCCCTGAACACAGAGCCGGGAGTCAGCCCTGAGCACAGAGCCAGGAGTGATCCAGAGTACAGAACCAGGAATCAGCCTTGAGCACAGAGCCAAGAGTTAGCCCTGAGCACAGAGCCAGGAGTCAGCCCTGAGCACAGAGCCGGGAGTCAGCCCTGAGCACAGAGCCAGGAGTGATCCAGAGTACAGAACCAGGAATCAGCCTTGAGCACAGAGCCAAGAGTTAGCCCTGAGCACAGAGCCAGGAGTCAGCCCTGAGCACAGAGCCGGGAGTCAGCCCTGAGCACAGAGCCAGGAGTGATCCAGAGTACAGAACCAGGAATCAGCCTTGAGCACAGAGCCAAGAGTTAGCCCTGAGCACAGAGCCAGGAGTAATCCAGAGTACAGAACCAGGAATCATCCCTGAACACAGAGCCGGGAGTCAGCCCTGAGCACAGAGCCAGGAGTGATCCAGAATACAGAACCAGGAGTCAACCTTGAGCACAGAGCCAAGAGTCATCCCTGAGCACAGAGCCAGGAGTCAGCCCTGAGCACAGAGCCAGGAGTCAGCCCTGGACATAGAGCCAGGAGTCAGCCTTGAGCATACAGCCATGAGTCAGCCCTGAGCACAGAGCCAGGAGTGATCCCTGAGCACAGAGCCAGGAGTCAGCCCTGAGCACAGAGCCAGGAGTCAGCCCTGAGCACAGAGCCAGGAGTGATCCCTGAGCACAGAGCCAGGAGTCAGGCCTAAGCACAGAGCCAGGAGTAATCCAGAATACAGAACCAGGAATCATCCCTGAACACAGAGCCAGGAGTCAGCCCTGAGCACAGATCCAGGAGTCAGCCCTGAGCACACAGAGCCAGGAGTCAGCCCTGAGCACACAGAGCCAGGAGTCAGCCCTGAGCACACAGAGCCAGGAGTCAGCCCTGAGCACAGAGCCAGGAGTCAGCCCTGGGCACGAGTCACTTTTGCCCACCTCCGAAAAGAAATATTGAGAGAAAAAGAAATACCATAAGATGGTTAGGCTGAGAAAAATCAAGTCTCCCTCCAAAGTTATAGCACGTTTCTTATTGAAAGGAATATGGAGCCCAATGACCCTCAGACAGATGATCATTTAATCCCACTTCTCCGGAGTCTGCAGAGATGTGGAATTTAAAGCCAAGGGGGCAGGGGCTGGAGTGATTCGAGGAGAAGAGGGCACTTGCATGACATCTGTCCATCCTTGTTCTGTGCTTCATGGGGACCTGAAGTGTCATCAGGCATAATCCCTGAGCACAGACTCAGTTACAGACACATTTAGGCTTGCAGGGAGACTCTCCTGGGAACATCTCGCCGCAGACTCCGACTACAGTGCTGAGGCCGGATCGATCATTCCTAACCCTCGCAGGGTCTGAATCTAGTTATTGCTTTGTGGATCATGACAGCATTTGTGGTCAGGCCCATTTCAATGCCAGGGTCGCGCATAGCTCACCGCTTGCCCTGGGTCCGTCCAGTCCTTCGTCGGGACCCTGCTTTTGGGGGCGCTAGGAAGTGAGGGCAACTGAGGCTTAAGTCAAGAGAGCAGAAGTCCCGAAGGTAATATTTTCTGGACTCAGTTAACTCCAAAGTTACAAAAGCACAGCATTAACGGTCTTCTTGTGCCCGTGCAAAAAGGGACATTGCTCTGAATTAACTATGCAAAGGACTTCAGGAGGAGAGAAAAACATTATCTACAAGTCCACAGAGCGCAAAGAAAGAAGTTACAAACAAACACAGAGGAATGGGAGCACTGTGATGGGAGGAACCCAATCAGCCCTGCTTTTGGGGTGATGGGAAGTCAGGGCAACTGAGGCTTAAGTCGAGAGAGCAGATGGCCAGGAGGTGATATTATCTAGAGTCGATCACTCCCAAGTTAAGGACTTTGTCTTTTTAACAGTCTTCCTGGGTCCAGGCAAAAACTAATCGATCTGAAGTCACCAATCATGCCAAGGACAGGAAGGAGAAGAGAAAAACAATATTTACAAGTCAGCCGAGTCTGCATTAACATACGCCTCAGAGACCTGGGCCCTACGCAAACAGGACGAGAACGCTATTTGGGTCTCCCAAAGAGGAATTGAAAGAGCTATGCTCGGAATATCACATTTCACTGAAATGAGAGAAAGAATCCGGAGTTCCAACATCCGTCGACGATCAAGAATCAGGGACGCCATCTCGTTTGCCAAGGTGTCGAAAATCAGATGGGCTGGTCACGGAATGAGATTTAAAGACGACCGCTGGACTAGAGCGGTTACCGACTGGATTCCACGGGATGTCAAAAGACCGCGTGGCCGCCCACCTTCCAGATGGTCAGACTTCTTCGTCAAGATCATGAACGATGGGTTTAAGGCCCTTCATGTTCCCGGAGCGAACAGATGCCATTGGGCTACACTAGCACGCGACAGGGACAAATGGAGACGTGACTGGCGCCGGCTCGAGCAAATTGACGATTAACGGGAAGTTGAGTGATTAAGTGAACTGAGTCTGATCAGGAGGCAAAGGTAATTGACAATTTGGATTGGAGCAATCAACAAATCCAAGCTCCCCAAGACCAGGGAGGTTTGGCCAACCAACATTATCCTACATCTAAGCTCCGAGCACCAGGGGGTGTGTGCTCTCCCCCAAACCCAAAGCTAAAATATGAGGGTCTATATTCTGAGCCAAGGAAGGGGTGTGGAAGGCATGGAAGGCATCCAGAACCGACAAGCCTGCATCTCTGCTGATGGGTTCTTATTGTTTCTTTTCTTTTTGGGTCACACTCAGCAATGCACAGGGGGCACTCCTGGCTCTGCACTCAGGAATGACTCCTGGCTGTGCTCGGGGGACCCTATGGGATGCTGGGACTCGAACCCGGGTTGGCCGCATGCCAGGCCAACACCCTCCCCACTGGGCGTGCCCTCCCCACTCCAGCTCCTCTCTTTCTCTTCCTTCCTTCCTTCCTTCCTTCCTTCCTTCCTTCCCTCCTCCCTCCCTTCCTCCCTTCCTTCCTTCCTTCCTTCCCTCCTCCCTCCCTTCCTCCCTCCCTCCCTTCCTTCCTTCCTTCCTTCCTCCCTCCCTCCCTCCCTTCCTTCCTTCCTTCCTTCCCTCCTCCCTCCCTTCCTCCCTCCCTTCCTTCCTTCCTTCCTTCCTTCCTTCCTTCCTTCCTTCCTTCCTTCTTTCCTTCCTTCCATCCTCCCTCCCTCCTTCCCTCCCTCCCTTCCTCCCTCCCTCCCTCTCTCCCTCCCTCCCTCCCTCCCTCCCTCCCTCCCTTCCTTCTTTCCTTCTTTCCTTCCTTCCTTTTCTTTCTTTTTTTGCTTTTTGGGTCCCACCCGGCGATGCTCAGGGGTTCCTTCTGGCTCTGCACTCAGGAGTTACTCCTGGCGGTGCTCAGGGGACCCTGTGGGATGCTGGGAATCGAACCCGGGTCGGCCGCATGCCAGGCCAGCACACTCCCCACTGGGCTATCACTCCAGCTCCTCTCTCTTCCTTCCTTCCTTCCTTCCTTCCTTCCTTCCTTCCTTCCTTCCTTCCTTCCTTCCTTTTCTTTCTTTTTTTGCTCTTTGGGTCCCACCCGGCGATGCTCAGGGGTTCCTCCTGGCTCTGCACTCAGGAATCACTCCTGGCAGTGCTCAGGGGACCCGATGGGATGCTGGGAATCGAACCCGGGTCAACGGTGTGCAAGACAAACACCCTCGCCGCTGTGCTATCGCTCCAGCCCATTGATGGGCTCTTAAGATGCTTTCAATAGCTCTGCGTTCACTGTGTCCAGGAAGATCCAGTGGAGTCTCTGATAGGTTCTCCCACACATACAATCGACTTTAAGTGTGTGTTGAAGGAGCCAGGATGATAATATTGTGGTAACTGGTGTTTGCTTTATGTGCGGCAAACCCGGGTTCGATCTCCAGCATCCCATGTTGTCCCCTAAGCAACTCAAGGAGTGATCCCTGTGAGTGCAGAGCCAGGAGTCAGCCCTGAGCCCGGCCGGGTGTGGGGGCAAAAATACTCCGTGTTCTGTGTCCCACTATGACTCGGATGTTAACTCCTTGTCCCAGCAATGACTTCCTTCTCATGGCAATTTCATATCTCCCGAGAATACAAAGTGGATGGGAAATAGAAAATATTTTTTTTCTTTCTGGGCTATGTATTTTGCATGAGTTAATCAGGATCTTTTAATTTCTGTTCATATTTGTTTGGGGTTCAGATGAACATTTTTTTTTTGTCAACGCCTTTGCATCAAAATCGTTTTCCCTATGCGAATGGTGTCTTTTGACTAGATTATTTTTCATCCGAATCTATGCTGCTGTTGGGCTGGCTGTTTTGTTTATGCATGCCTATTATGACTCAGTCATTTTAAAAGTATTTTCGCTTTGATTTTCTTGTTTTTCAAATGTGCTCTTACCTCTAATAGTAGCAGAGGAATCACTAATTATGAATATGCATTGAGAGTCATTTTCTAGATTACTTTTAAACTGGAGTTCCTATTTGAAAAATAAAAGTGGTTGAACAGCTTTGTAAGAGTCTATCTCATAGCGGTTCAAAAAAATTAAAAATTAAAAAATGAGAATTCAATACTGTCTTTTCTGTCATATATATATATATATATTATGATGATGTCACATCTATGGTGTGATTATTGCTCTATCATTTTTTTTTAATTGGATTTGTTTTTGGAGGGTTCCAACCTGGTGATGCTCAGAAATTACTCCTGGTTCATGCACTCAGGAATGACTCCTGGCTGTGCTCGGGGGACCCTATGGGATGCTGGGAATCGAACCTGGGTCGGCCACATGCAAGGCAAACGCCCTCCACGCTGGGCTATAGCTCCAGCCCCACCTTTTCTTGTTTTGTCAGTGCTGTTGTGTAGTCGGTTATGTCCCAGGAATTAGTGAGACTGAATGTTTGTTTATTCAGTCTGTCTTTTTGTCTTTAAAATATTTAAAAATGTGGGTTGGAGCAATCGCTCAGTGGTTGGGCGTTTGCCTTGCACGCGGCCGGCCTGACCGACCCAAGTTCAATTCCTCCGCCCCTCTCAGAGAGCCGGGCAAGCTATCGAGAGTATCTTGCCTGCACGGCAGAGCCTGGCCAGCTCCCCTTGGCGTCTTTGAGATGCCAAACACAGTCACAACAGGTCTCACAATGGAGGCGTTACTGGTGCCTGCTCGATCAAATCGACGAACAACGGGAGGACAGTGCTACAGTGCTAGGTTGAGGTTTGGAGAGATAGTACAGGGGGTTGGGTGTTTTGTAGGGGGTCAACCCGGATTTAATCTTGGCATTCCCTCCATTCCCAAAAGGTCTACCAGATACGATCCTTGAGGGTAGTCCCAGGAGTAAGCCCTGAGCACAGAATACTGTGGGGTGTAGCCCAATAAACCAAAGAAAAAAAAAAGATGGGAGGGCCTGGAGCGATAGCACATCAGGGAGGGCGTTTGCCTTGCACGCGGCGGACCTGGGTTCGATTCCCAGCATCCTATAGGGTTCCCCCCGAACACAGCCCAGGAGTAATTCCTGAGTGCAGAGCCAGGAGGAACTCACTCCTGTGCATCGCCAGGTGTGACCCAAAAAACAAAAATATTAAATAAATAGATGGTAAGTGAACTAGAGAGATAGCTTGATGGTCTGCAGGGCATGCATTCTTTGCTGAAGTCTTGGGGTTCAATCCCCTATACTGTGTGATTCCACCCCCAATCCCAGACCTTCCACAAAGCCCTTTGCATCCTGAACTAAAAATAATCCCAGAGCACCCAGAGGGCCTGGTCCAGAAGCAAAAACAAAGCAGACAAAATGAGAACACTTTTTTTTTTTTTTTGGCCCCAGAACTGTCCATCTCCATCGTTTCAAAGAACAACAATGCTAAAAGGCCTATTTGTTTCTCGGAGATCACAAATCCCGATTTAAATTTCTCTTGAGAATCTCTCTCTTCTTTGGTTCGGTTTTAATTGAACATCCACATCCCGGGGAACTCTCGAATCTCTGCATCAAAGGACTCCTTGCAGACCGTGGAGGAGAGTTTTTAAAAGTTAAGACGTGAGGTGGGAGGGAACTACGTGAAGGTCTACAGAGAGATCGCTTTATTGGAACTGTGTTACACATCGGAACTGTGTTACACATCGGAACTGCATCACCGGTTTGTTTGCTTTGGGTTGGGTGGGGCACACCTAGGGATGCGGAGGGCACACTCCTGGCTCTGTGCTCTGGGCTTACGCCTGGCAGAGTTTGGGGAATCCTACAGGATGCCCAGCCTAAATTCTGAGATTACCTGCGTGCAAGGTCACCGTGCTACCTGCTCTCTCTCGGGGCCCTGAATTTGCTTTGTGTTGTGTATGGGCAGCTCTTGGTGATGTCGGTGGGCCCCACGGGTGACTTACGTGAAGTGGGGAGGAGAAAGGCGGTCACTTTCTCCACACCCGCCTCTGCCACCCGGGGACCCGGGGTTACTGGGTTCTTGTCTCGCCTCGCAGAAAGGAATTTCAGGAGTAGACAAGCAGTGAAGTAAATAGATTTTATTTGGGGGTTTTGGAGAGGAAGAGAATGAGAGAGTAACGCACTCAAGAGAGAACACGGGCTTCTCCAAGGGCGGAGAGAGCCCCTAGACACATTCGAGCATTAGACACGAAAGCATGAAAGTCCACATCTCGTGAGGGGAGATGCAGGCGACACATGTGCTCAGCCCACACGTGCTCGGCCACACGTGGGCTCAAGCAGCACCAGGGCTCAGGCAGCATCTGCAGGCCCTTCCTTTGTCCAAGGTGACCTTTATAGGGTTTCTCCACCCTGCCCCCACGTGGGGCTTCTTCCCAGGTAAAAGTCCGTTGCTAAGGAGGTTACCAGGGAGGATGGGCGTGGGGATGGTCTTCTTTGAAATTCCTTTCCTGGCCTTTTGTTCCTGCTGATGCTTCTTTGGGTCTGTTGCTGGAGCCAGGTGAAGGTCTTAGTTCCTGTTTTGCTATTTTCTGCAGGGCTGGCTTTTGTCATTGCCTCGGGAGGGGGGCCTTCCCTGTCTACCTGCCTACTTCATCGGGGTGGGGACTTGCCTGGTTTTGTGCTCAGAGGCCACTTATAGAGGATTTCAAGGGTCAACAATGGAACCGAGGCTCCAGGCACGCTCAACCATTGATCAATATCTCCACCACCACCAACCCCCTTCACACACACACACACACACACACACACACACACACACACACACACACACACACTCCACAAAGCTTTAATTCACTTGTGATGTTTTTCTGGACACAGAGCTTGGGGGTGAGGATGGAGCAGCAAATTGATGTAGGCAGGAAGGCAGAAAGGGAAGGACCCCACCCAAGGCAATGTCAAGAGCCGACCTTGCAGAAAACAGGAGAAAAAACGGGAACTGAGGCCTGATGAGCCCCTCACCCACCTCCAGCAACAGACCCAGAGAAGCTCTTGCAGGAACAAAAGAATTTCCAAGAAACCCATCCCCCACTCCCCACCCCACTGGCCACCTCCTTAGCAATGGACTCTGCCCTGGGGAGAAGCCACCGGATGGGGGCAGGTGGGAGACACCCCCTCAAGGCCCCCTGGGACCCAGGGAGGGCGCAGAGGCTGCCCGAGCCCGGGTGCTGCTGGTGCCCACGTGGCCGAGCACACGTGTCACCCACGTGTCCCCTCTGGAGATGGGGACTTTCCTGCTTTCCTGTCTGATGCTGGGGGTGTGTGTGTAGGGGTCTCTCTGCCCTTGGAGAAGTCCTGGGTCCGTCTTGAGCACTACACACACACACACACACACACACACACACACACACACACTTTCTCTCTCTCTCTCTCTCTCTCTCTCTCTCTAATAAAAAAAAAACCCTCCAAATAAAATCTACTTATTTCACTGCCCGTCTACTCCTGAAATTTCTTTTTTGCAAGGCTAGACAAGAACCCAGTCACCCTGGGTACTGGCGGGCAGAGGCAGATGGGGAGAAAGTGACCCTCTCTCTCCTCCCCGCCTCACATGAAGCTGGGGACTAAACCCAGACCCCTCACATGCTAGCATGCCATTCTACCAACGGAGTCACCTCCCAGCCCCAAATAACACACCGTTTCCATGAAGCCAGTAACATAACACCCCCCCCTCCAAAAAAAAAAACCATCCTGATTCATCTTTACGAGGGCATGGACGGAGGTATAAGGTATGAGGAACATTGCAGCAGGGTGTAAATTCTGCCACGCATGATTAAATGCCATCGGGTGTGGCGATTTCTTTGAAGACAGGATGTCTATCCCCTGTAACAGGATTCTCTCGGACACCATCTAAGTGCTTCTCCCCTGAGACTCATTTAGAGAGGGTTCACACTCGGTGAAGGACTTGAATAGGAGGCCTGGGGCATTCATTTCAAAGCAGTCTGTGATGGAGCATGGTGACGGGGATTTGGAACAGATAAGACCCGACCTAGACCTAGCAAAGTGGCCCCAAAGCGAAGCTTCACAAGACGGAATGTCTGGGCAAAGTTGGCGAGAACAGGGGTCAGCCAACACTGGGTGTCGGGCCTTGAGCCTAACTCAACCTCCTGGTCACAGGTACCCAAGACACAGAAATTGTTCACATGCGTTTAGCAGGTCATCCTGACCGCAGCATCTAGCCTCTGGGTTGGGATTGGACTGGGGCAGAGCAGACCAGGAGAGCTGATAGGCCCGTCATGCTGAACTTGATGGGATTGGACCTTCCTATACGCCGAGAGACCCTCTATTAAACGTGTGTGTGTGTGTGTGGCAATCAAGTGAACATGTAAGGTCCCTTGGGACCCCGAGGAAAATTCCAGAGCTAAACTCTGCTAAATAGCCCAGCGGTAGGGCATTTGCCTTGCACGCAGCCAGCCTGGCCGAGCCAGGTTCGATTCCTCCGCCCCTCTCGGAGAGCCTGGCAAGCTACTGAGAGTTTTCAATATGCCAAACACGGTAACAAGAAGTCTCACAATGGAGATGTTACTGGGCCCCCTCGAGCAAATCGATGAACAACGGGAGGACAGTGAAACTCTGCTAGATACTAAATCTTCCTTTCTTACCCCCTTCCTAGTAAAGCCTTAGCTGTGAAACCATTTGATGACCCTTCCTTACTGGGATGTAAATTGTGTCTCCATTTGTTGATCCTTCCTTATCAGTACCTCTGTTAGAAACTTTTCTCTTATCCTCCTCCACCGAAATGCAGGTGCCATGAGCTGTAAATTAAAGGGAGTCACAGAAACAGAGAAGATAACCAAATGTCTGAGTTAGGAGATACCCGCTAGCCGCCCATGAAATGCGCGGGCTCTGCATTAAAGTCCAGTGAAGGTCTACAGAAAATCCCCTTTGAAGAAGTTCGGGGTCTTGCCTGACGGCTTGACCCTGACTAGCCACCTCAATCAACTACCTGCTTGCTGACTGCATTCCTGCATGGTCCTTGCTTGCGGTCGGAGATCCAGAGTCGTGCCCCAACGAACAACCATCGGCTGCTCCCGGAGGGAGTTTCTCCTCACACCTGCCATCCTTCACCCCACGTCTGCCCAGAGCCGGTGTGCTGGGGATTTGCAGGAGGAAAACTGGGGATATTGGTGGTGGGAAATGTGCTCTGGTAGAGGGACAGGTGTTGGAATACTGTATGACTGAAACCCAATGAAGAACATCTCACGGTGATTCAGTCAAAGAAATTTATAAATAGAGTAAGTAAAAAATTTTAAAAAAAGAAATGGTACACTGTAGAATTCCACATTGCAGAAGTGTGGTGAAAAACCTTTTATTCTTTTTTTTTGCTTTTGCTTTTTGGGTCACACCCGGCGATGCACAGGGTTTACTCCTGGCTCATGCACTCAGGAATTACTCCTGGCGGTGCTCAGGGGACCGTATGGGATGCTGGGAATCGAACCCGGTTCAGCCGCTTGCAAGGCAAATGCCCTCCCCGCTGGGCTATCGCTCCAGCCCACCTTTTATTTATTCTAAGCATCAAAAATGAATTTTATTTTATTTATTCTAAGACTCAAAAGTGAGTCTCTGGTACATCATACCAAGAAGGGACTGACAACCATCAGGGAAGGAAAAGAACTTCCTTCATTTTGAGAAACTATGATCCTAAATAAAATGTGATTCAGTGAACTTTATAGCAAAGCCTAGAATTGTCTTCATTGAACTGCTATTTTTTTTTTTTTGCTTTTTGGGTCACACCCGGTGATGCTCAGGGGTTACTCCTGGCTCATGCACTCAGGAATTACTCCTGGCAGTGCTTGGGGGACCATATGGGATGCTGGGAATCGAACCTGGGTTGGCCATGTTGGCTGCGTGCAAGGCAAACGCCCTACCCACTGTGCTATCGCTCCAGCCCCAAACTGCTGTTTTTAGTGTGGAGAAACTGCAGGTGTCTGACATAATATATATATATATATATATATATATATATATATATATATACAGGCATGGTTTTGACAAGCCCAGTTAATTCTGAAATTCTGTCAGCAAGTATTGCTTTTGGAAATGTTAAAAAAAAAGCCAGAATCACTTTTGAAGTAGACCTCAAGAGTGCAGGAATCTATCCTTTGATCTTTTAAATACATCAAAGGTAGTGGATATTTGTATATTGGGTATTTTGGGTTTGGTAAGCAAGAATGAATGAAAAATTTGATCTAGCTGGCCATATGCATACGGAAAGTATGCAGCCAGACCTTTGGTATCCATTAGTACAATACGGCAGTATTCTGTGCAAATGAAGACAAGGTCCTTTTGTATTTCTGCGCGGAAATAACATTGCCCTGCAAATTTGATTAGAGGCTCAGAAGACAGCGGCCACTAATAGATGTGTGCGTGCAAGAAATATGCATTTATTCAGACTGTAAGAAGAAAATTGCTCTCCTATCGATCTGGGGAGTAAAATGTATTTGACAGAGTGCAATAGCAATTTATAATTAAAAAAAAAAAACGCTTGGTAGGGGGTGAAGAGAGTGTATAGAGGGTAGGGTGTCTGCCTTGCACATGACTGACCCTGGTTCAATCTCCGGCCCCCCATATGGTTCCCTGAGCCCACCAGGAATGATCCCTGAATATGAAAGCAGGAGGGATCCCTGAGCCCCAAAACTGGTGTGACCCCCCCCAACAAACAAACAAACAAACACACACACGACTCTCAGTCAGTAAACTAGAAATAGATGGGAACTTCCTCAACTTGACAGAGCATCTCTGAAAACCATACTCCCAGGATTGTATCCAAGGACAACAATCTTGACGTTTTCCCATAGAGACAAGAGCAGAAAACGGATGTACCCACTTGTAAGGTCCTTCCCAATGTGGTCCTGGAAATCCTTCCTAATTAGTAAGAAACGAGATTAAGAAAGTTGATGGTATGAAAGATTTATGCGATCTGAAAGATTTATGGAGCCTCCGGCCCCCGTGCCTGGCTGTCCTCACCAGGGGACCTTTGGAGGAGGGCGGGTTGAGTTTCCTTCTCT
The DNA here is from genome assembly GCF_029834395.1 of Sorex fumeus. Taxonomy (NCBI): domain Eukaryota; kingdom Metazoa; phylum Chordata; class Mammalia; order Eulipotyphla; family Soricidae; genus Sorex; species Sorex fumeus. The sequence continues at coordinate 740,318 of NW_026606175.1, forward strand.
GCCCCGAGCAGAGCCCCGACAGCTGAAGACATCCGGGACCCAGCCAAAGCCATGCTGAGACCACTCTCCGCATGCTTGGACGAGGAACCGGCAGAGGAACCCAGGTGTGCAGGACCCGGGGCTGAGATCTCCAAGCCTGCTCGGTTCGGGACTGGGCCTCCTCCACCCACCTCCCCCACCTTCCAGTAGCTAGACAGTTACACCCACCAACTGCCGTGTAACCCCATCAATGGCCATTCAGAGACTGTAAAACCAAGCTCCCGGAAGCATTTGTGGCCGCGCGACCTCTTATTCTCTTATTCTTATTCTCTTATTCTTATTCTCAAGTTCTCACTCTCAGAGAACCCGGCAGGCTACTGAGAGTATCATACCCCCCTATATGCCTGACTAGGAACACCTATAAAGGTAATTAGAGGCTGCCCCAAAAGCCTCCATCCATCTCGGAGAGCCCGGCAAGCTACCGAGAGTATCCCGCCCGCACGGAAGAGCCTGACAAGCCACCCGTGGCGTACTAGATATGTCAAAACCAGTAACAATGAATGGTCCTCATTCCCCTGACCCTGAAGGAGCCCCCCAATATGTCATCGGGCTACACTTGCACGTGATAGGGATGAATGGAGACGTTACTGGACCCGCTCGAGTGAATTGAAGAACAATGGGGTGATAGTGATGGTGATGGTGATGGTATGAAATGATATTCACACATACACATTGGGACTGGCACCTGATGGCCAAGATGGGCTGTAAGTTACGCCATCTTGGTTTCTACTACATTCTATGATTTCACACAATGATTTTAAGATGCATGATGTTTTGTTTCTCAGAATGGTCCCTGGTTCAGTCTCTGTGACTGCACAGATTCAAAGGAAGATGCAAGAAATTTTCCCGCAAAAAAGAGAATGCAAGTGACTGGAGTGATCGCACAGCGGGGAGGGCGTTTGCCTTGCATGTGGCCAACCTGGGTTCAATCCCCAGCATCCCATAGGGTCCCCCGAGCACTGCCAGGAGTAATTCCTGAGTGCACGAGGCAGAAGTGACCTCTGTGCATCGCCGGGTGTGATCCCCCCCCAAAATTGTAAAAACAAAAAGAGAGAGAGAATGCAAAACATTTTATCAGGATATTTTTTAGGGCTGGAGCAATAGCACAGCAGGTAGGGCATTTGCCTTGCATGTGGCTGACTCAGGTTCAATTCCCAGCATCCCATATGGTCCCCTGAGCACCGCCAGGGGTAATTCCTGAGCACAGAGCCATGAGTAATGCACCCCTGTGCATTGCTGGGTGTGACCCAAGAAGCAAAAAAAAATTAAATATGGAAGGGAGGAGGAGGAGGAGGAGGAGGAAGAGAGAAGGAGAAGGAGAAGGAGGAGGAGGAGGAGGAGAAGGAGAAGGAGAAGGAGAAGGAGAAGGAGAAGGAGGAGGAGAAGGAGGAGGAGAAGGAGAAGGAGAAGGAGAAGGAGGAGGAGGAGGAGGAGGAGGAGAAGGAGAAGGAGGAGGAGAAGGAGGAGGAGGAGGAGGAGAAGGAGAAGAGGAAGAGGAAGAGGAAGCGGAATGAAGAAGAAGAAGAAGAAGAAGAAGAAGAAGAAGAAGAAGAAGAAGAAGAAGAAGAAGAAGAAGAAGAAGAGGAAGAGGAAGAGGAAGAGGAAGAGGAAAGAGGGAAGAGGGAAGAGGGAAGAAGAAGAAGAAGAAGAAGAAGAAGAAGAAGAAGAAGAAGAAGAAGAAGAAGAAGAAGAAGAAGAAGAAGAAGAAGGAGGAGGAGGAGGAGGAGGAGGAGGAGGAGGAGGAGGAGGAGGAGGAGGAGGAGGAGGAGGAGGAAGAGGAGGAGGAGGAGGAGGAGGAGGAGAAGGAGAAGGAGAAGGAGAAGGAGGAGGAGGAGAAGGAGAAGGAGAAAGAGGAGGAGGAGGAGAAGGAGGAGAAAAAGTCATATAGGCAGGTTTGGAAGGGAGAGAAAAATTGGGGACATTGGTGGTGGAAAATGCAGAAAGGTTCAGGGTGGGGTATTGGAATATTGTGCGACTGAAATCCAATGATGAACAACTTTGTACTTGTGTATCTCATGGTGATTCCATAAAAAATGTATATGACTTCTTTTTATTTGATCAGACTTTATTCAAAACCCTCGAAAATTGTTTTGTATCACAAACTTTATTGGAAGGTTCTAGAGAGAGAGAGAGAGAGAGAGAGAGAGAGATTCAGAATGAACCACACATATCTCGAAGGACAATAACACGGAATACAAAGTGAGGGTGAGAGGCTGTCGGGGGCAGATCACGTTTTCATGCTGGTGTAGGTACGCTGAGAAGAGGTGCAAGCGAGAAAAATAGCTTTTATTTTAGCCTTCCGTTTGATATAGGAACTATATTCATGTGTAAATTATTTTTGATAATTTATTTCCTTTTCTCTCTAGTAGGTATACAGTATACTTTATTCTTCGAGATAGGATTGATGTTATTATTCTTTTAAAAATCGTAGTAAATATTTAATGTCTGTGTCATTAATTCTATGGGAACGCACGAGAAAACTATTTTGTTTTATTATTTTTTTGTTTTTTTATTTAGTAGTATTTATTGCAAAATGTTTTTTTTTTAAATTTCTACTCTTTTTTTTTAATGCCCTGCCACAGAAGCAGGGTGGGATGGGGGGGATGGGGGATTGGGAGGGATGCTGGGACCCGTGGTGCTGGAGGATGGGCACTGGTGGAGGGGTGGGTACTGGATCATTGTATAACTGAAACCCAAGCACAAAAATTTATAAGTCTACAACTGTACCTCATGGTGTTTCACTAATAAAAAAAATTTTTTAAAAAGAACAAAAAAAATGAAAAAAAAAGAGAAAACTATTTTAAAAGAACCTTTAAGAAGATTCTGTGAAATCCACGCCATGGTGCTTTTGGGAAACACTCAAAAAGAACTCAAAAAAAAAAAACCCGAAGCAAAAAAAGAAAAATAATATCAAAGGACTGACACTCCCTCACCTCGGGACTTGCTATTAAAGCTGCGGTCACATAGCCAGGGTGTCACTGGAGAAAGATGAGAGAGACACAACAACGGAACAAAGCACAGAACCCCCAAACGGACCTCCAGCACTCGGCTGTGAGATGCACGGATAATCTGTTCCCGCGAAAACCTCTCGTCCACAAAAGTGCTGATAAAGTTAGATAATCCGTGAGAGGGGATTAGAGAGACAGGCTTCTCACGCTTCTCCCAAAATGGACTCAAAGTGGATCTCAGATCCGGATAGAAAAATATATAGTATCATAAGACACTCATAAGACACACATCATAAGAAACTCCCTACCCATTCTTCATAACTACCACACCACATTTGATGGTTCAGACAGTAGGCAACCAATCATAGAGGGTGAATATATATATATATATATATATATATATATATATATATTCCTACCCTCTGCCTCACTGTCTCCACCAGGGCCCAACAGCTGAAGACCTCCGGGCCCCAGCCGAGGCCATGCTGGGACCACTCTCCACACACTTGGATGAGCCTCACGCATAAAAGAACTGGTAGAGGAACCCAGGTGTGTGGGACCCGGGCTGAGATCTCCAAGCCTGCACGGTTTGGGACTGGACCTGCCAGTAGCTAGACAGTTACACCCACCAACTGCCGTGTAACCCCAACAATGGCCAGGATCCAGAGATTATCACACTCAGCTCCCGGGAGAGGACAAGGCAGAGTCTCCTACCCTGTGCCTGACTATCCTAACCAGGGCCCAACAGCTGAAGACCTCCGGGCCCCAGCCAAGGCCATGCTGGGACCACTCTCCACACACTTGGATAAGCCTCAGACATAACAGAACTGGCAGAGGAACCCAGGTGTGTGGGACCCGGGGCTGAGATCTCCAAGCCTGCACCGTTTGGGACTGGACCTGTCAGTAGCTAGACAGTTACACCCACCAACTGCCGTGTAACCCCAACAACGGCCAGGATCCAGAGATTATCACACTCAGCTCCCGGGAGAGGACAAGGCAGAGTCTCCTACCCTGTTCCTGACTGTCCCCACCAGGGCCCAACAACTGAAGACCTCTGGGCCCCAGCCAAGGCCATACTGGGACCACTCTCCACACTCAGCTCCCGGAAGCTCGTGGCCGCGAATTCGTATCGTCTTATTCCTACTTTGGACAAACTGGCAGGCTACCAAATGTAACCTGCCCACACGGCAGAGTCTGGCAAACTCCCCGTGGCGTACCCAATATGCCAAATACCAGTAACAAGGATGGGTCTCATTCTCCTAACCCTGAAAGAGCCTTGAATATGGCACTTTAAAAAAAAAAAATCTCAGGGCTAGGATGAAGGAGACGTTACTGGGGCCTGCTCGAGGCAATCGACGAACAACAGGATGGTCGTGATTGTGGTCATGATATAATATATATATATATATATTATATATACGTATTTTCAGACATATGGGCCAAAGCTCACTTCACCCAAACTTTAACAACATGCTAGTGATATCCTATACAATGTCTTAATGGCGCCTGCCAAAATAGAACTATCTTCACACTGTTTCCTCTACAAACACTTTTTTGTAAGCATGTTCAGCAGTTCTTCACAAGAGAGAATACAAAATACATTCTTTCGGTTGTGTCTTGGGACAGGGCTTGGAGCTTGGGATGAAAACATCCCGAATTTGGGGGTGGGAAGGTGTCATGGTGGTGGGATGGGTGTGTTGGAATATTAAATGTAGTTAAATATAGTGAACCAACTTATAAAATTAAAAAAAATTAAAAAAGAAAAAATATATATGTATATTTTATTTTAATTTTATTTCAATTTTACTTATATGGGCTGGAGTGATAGCACAGGTGGGTAGGGCGTCTGCCTTGCACACGGCCAACATGGCCGACCTGAGTTCAATTCCTCCACCCTTCTCAGAGAGACCAGTAAGCTACCAAGAGTATCTCGTCCGCACGGCAGAGCCTGGCAAGCTACCTGTGATGTATTTGACATGCCAAACACAGTAACAACAAGTCTCACGATGGAGACATTACTGGGTCCGCTTGAGCAAATTGATGAACAATGGGAGGACAGTGACAGTGACAGTTTATTTATATACAAATATATGTTATATATTATGTATATTTATATTTTTGTATATAAGAGAGCCCGGCAAGCTACCGAGAGTATTCGATATGCCAGACACAGTAACAACAAAGTCTCCAATGGAGACGTTACTGGGCCCGCTCGAGCAAATCGAGCAACATTTTATAAATTTTATATGTCCTATATGGGCTGGAGCGATAGCACAGCAGTAGGGCGTTCGCCTTACAAGCGGCCAACATGGCCGACCCGAGTTCGATTCCTCCGCCCCTCTCGGAGAGCCCGGCAAGCTACCGAGAGTATTTGATATGCCAGACACAGTAACAACAAAGTCTCCAATGGAGACGTTACTGGGCCCGCTCGAGCAAATCGACGATCAACGGGAGGGCCTTTATATGTCCTATATATATTAAAATAAAATATATTTATGTTTTACCTTATATTCTATAAATATAAAATATATGTTCATATAAAACACATATTATGTATTTATTTTATTTAAATATTTTATATATGTATATGTGTATGTATATATATGTGTATATATGTACATATATATATATATATAGCCCTCAAAGACGAGAAAATTTAGATGATGTTGAAAATGGAGATCATTTGACCGATCCTATGCCAGAAACACAATGCGTGAAAGCAAAAAAAAAAAAAGAAAAAAAAGAATACTGAGCATATGCAAACAGGAAGCATCTGTTCTGTTTAAAGATGTTGTTTAACGATGTATAAGACAGAAAATATTTGCGAAAGACATGTGTGATTAAAAAAAAAGCACTTTTATTCTAAATGCATGGAGACGGTTAAAACTCACTCGTCGGAGTGACGGTGTGTGGGAAGGGAGTTTGTCTTGCATAGAGCTGACCCCATATGGTCTTCCCAGCCAGTTGAGGTTATTTCTGAATATAGACATGGGAACCTGCCCTGAGCACTACTAAGTGTGGCTTAAAAAATGAAATTAAAATGACTTTAAAAAAAAACCAAAAAACGCTCAACGTTCAGGAAACAGCCAGATTAACAATGTCTCAAAGACCTTTCACGCAACACCTGAGCCCCCAAAAAATCCAAAAACCAAAAACAGATGGCCAATGAGCATCTACAAAACGATGCCTCCTTCCCTGTGAACCCAGGAAAACGAAGTTGAAAATAGCCACAAGTCACCACGTGATGTTCCCAGAGTAGGAACAAAATGCAAATGTGAGCCAGACCAAATGTCGGCGAGTCTGGTCAGGCACGGTGACAGTCAAGAAAAGAAGGATGGGTGGGCATGCGGGAATGGTGTCACCAGATGGGAAGAGAGAGAGTTTGAGTCTGGCCGTTGCTTGCAAGACGAAATGCGGTCTTGCGTGAAGTTCTGACGGCCAGGACACTGCGTGGAAATCATCCCCAAGGGAATCGATAAGGTGTGACTCGTGCCAACCTTGATCTCAGGAAGGACACCAACTGTTTATTATTATTATATTTTTAATTTTATTTATTTATTTTTTGATGGATCCCTGTGAGGTACAGTTACAGACTTACAAACTTTCGTGGTTACGTTTCTGTCATACAATGCTCGAGGACTCATCACTCCACCAGTGCCCGTTCTCCACCACCAATGTTCCCAGTATCCCTCCCACCACCCCCATTCACCCGCCTCTGTGGCAGGGCATTCCCTTTTGCTCTGTCTCTCTCCTTTTGGGTGTTGTGGTTTGCAATAGAGGTATTGAGTGGCCATCATGTTCGGTCTACAGTCTACTTTGAGCACGCATCTCCCATCCTGAGCGGGTCCTCCTAGCACCCTTTACTTGGAGCTCCCTTCTCTATCTGAGCTGCCTTTTCCCCCAGCATGTGAGGCCGGCTTCCAAGTCGTGGAGTAATCCTCCTGGTCCTTATCTCTTGGGTGTTAGTCTCCCATTCTGTTACTTTATATTCTTCAAATGAGTGCAGTCCTTCTATGTCTGTCCCTCTCTCTCCGACTCATTTCACGTAACATGATAATCTCCATGTCGATTCAACTTATGTGCAAATTTTATGACTTCATCTTTTCTAACAGCTGCATAGTATTCCATTGTGTAGACAAACCAAAGTTTCTTTAACCAGTCATCTGTTCTCGGGCACTCGTGTTTTTTCCCAGATTCTGGCTATTGTGAACAGTGCAGCAATGAACATATGAGTGCAGATGTCACTTCGACTATACATTTTTGCCTCTCTGGGATATATTCCCAGGAGTGGTATTGCTGGGTCAAACGGGAGCTCAATTTCTAATTTTTTGAGAAGCGTCCGTACTGTTTTCCTAGAGGGCTGGACCAGTCGGAATTCCCACCAGCAGTGAAGGAGGGTCCCTTTCTCGCCACATCCATGCCAACACTAGTTGCTTTTGTTCTTTTGCATGTGGGCCAGTCTCTGTGGCACTAAGTCTTTTTTTTTTTATTTTTTACTAGTGAAACACCATGAGGTACAGTTGTAGACTTACAAAGTTCTGTGCTTGGGTTTCAGTTATACAGTGATCAAGTACCCATCCCTCCACCAGTGCCCATGTTCCACCACCATGGGTCTCAATATCCCTCCCACCCCACCCCCCACCCACCGCCTTCCTCTGTGGCAGGGCATTCCCTTTTGTTCTCTCTCTCCTTTTGGGTGCTGTAGTTTTCTAAAGAGACATTGAGTGGCAATCCTGCTCGATTTATAGTCTACTTTCAACATGCATCTCCCATCCTGGGAGGATCCTTCCAACACCCTTTTTTGACCCCAACTCTTAATGCGGTATCAAGTCCCCAAATGATGGAGAGACCCTCTCTGCATAGCACCAACGGAAAGGAACCCTTCTCAACATAAACCCCTAGGAAGACAACCCTCTCGGATTCTGGAAAAAGGAAAACTAAGAAAGAAGAGGGGGAAAAAAGTCACCAGTCTAGAAATGCTTGAGAAGACAGGATTGATGAACAAGGTAGAATCCTGGAAAACGAAAAACAACAGAAGAAAGAAAATGCGAGTGTTTTTTAGGCATTCGGAGGAGGAAGAGATGAATAAAAGCAATTATCTTGACGATTTGGAGATGGTTGGTGGTTCCCGTGAAGATATATAGCGGGGTTCCCATGCTTGGGCAGTCGGTTGATCTAAATCTAGTGGTGCTTTGCACAGACAGATGCAAAGTAGCGAGAGGGGAGGTCTCAAAAAAATGAGAATAATTCTGTAAAAAGACTCTCTTGCAGGGGCTGGAGTGACAGCACAGAGGGGGAGGGCGTTTGCCTTGCACATAGCCGACCTGGGTTCGATTCCCAGCATCCCATTGGTTCGATTCCCAGCATCCCATATGGTCCCCCAAGCACCGCCAGGAGTCATTCCTGAGTGCAGAGCCAGGGGTAACCCCTGAGCATTGCTGGGTGTGACCCCAAAAAATAAATAAATAAAAGACTCTATTGCAATACAGATGTTGTGTCTTGATGTCTGCGTTCTTTGAAGTACTTCTGCTGATCTGCACAAATTCTATGAGTAGACCCCCAAATGAGAGCCCCCTCCAATCTCATGCGATTTCAGTGTCCGTAGAATGTTTGCTGTGGAAGGAATCCCATAATGCCTCGATGACCCTTATTTTCTGCAAACTTTCATCAGTGTTTACTGCCTACGATGTGAGTATATATTTGTATATATTTGAATCGCTGCTACAAGCACAGATTAGATTTCCTTAAAAACATAGGTGGCGTTTTTCTGAGCTTTAATCCCATCAGCAGCCAAGACTCAGAGACTATAAAATCCAGATCCCGGACGAGAACAGTGCAGTCTCTGCCCCTGCGCCTGGGTGTTCCTTCCCGGAGTCCCTTGGAGGGGAGCAGGTTGAGCTTTCCTCCCTGCCCCGACCAGGGCTACGGCAGCCGAAGACCTCCAGGACCAGCCACCACCATGCTGAGACCACTCTCCGCACACATGAAGGTACTGGCAGAGGGACAAAGCCACGCGGGTTCCAGGGCCGAGACCTCCAAGCCTACTCGAATTGGAGTCGAGCATCTTCCACCCAGATCCTCCAAATTCCAGTAGGCGGGGGTCACACCCACCACCTGGCCCCCTGGCGCCGTGTAATCCCATCAGCGGCCAAGACTCAGAGACTATTTGCGGCCGCGCGACATCTTATCAGAACTTTTCTTTATGACATCTTATTATCTCATTCCTACTTTGGACAAACTTGAAGGCTATTGAATGTAGCCTGCCCACAGGGCAGAGTCTGGCAAGCTCCCCGTGGCGTACCAAATATGCCAAATACCAGTAACAATGATGGGTCTCATTCTCCTAAAGAGCCGTGAATATAATCTCAGGGCTAGGATGAAAGAGACGTTACTGGGGCCTGCTCGAGGCAATCGACGATTAACAGGATGATGAAATGAAAATGAAAAAAATTTCTTCACTATCTTAAGCATCCCATATTTTTTTAAAAAAAACCACCACTAATCTTTTAAGACACTCTTTCACTAAGAATAAACCTCAAAGAATGCAACATCAGAATTTTAAGTTCCTTTTTATTCCCCCTGAACGATGCCTATTACCTTCCGTACCAACGGCCATGAGTAAATAATCCCAGTCCTAAACACAGGGATCTATCTAATCCTTTCAATTACGGAGTATCAAAAATAATATTTTTGTGATTTGAATGTATAAATATTTAGGGCAGTGAGATGAAATGATCAAATCCCTCATTAAGCAGCGCGCGCGTTGGAAAGCACTGTGAAATATCTTCATTTACAAACACTGCTGCATTTATCAACTCCGCATTTCAGGGTCTGTTTCATGCTTGTGGGTCGGTTTTTCAAACAAGACCTCACAGCAAACACACATAAGCAAACACCTTTCCTCAGATTCGCTTCCGTGGGAGGAATTTTGGCGGCCAACAGATGTTAAGCTCTGTATTCAGCAGTTGTCGGAAATTTTGTTCTTAGACACTAGTGGACGTTTCTGATTCAGTTGATGTCAAACTCCCATCGAATTGTGGTGTGTGTGTGTGTGTGTGTGAGAGAGAGAGAGAGAGAGAGAGAGAGAGAGAGAGAGAGAATTCTGCAGATAAAGCATGCCCCTGTTAGGCTTATAAATGGATTGAAAATTCTTAAAAATCAAGAACTGAATGTAAAGTTAGAACTAATTTACATGTAAAAAGCCACTGAGACTGCCACATTCAACTCCCAGCATCCCATAGGGTTCCCTGAGCACTGCCAGAAGTAATTCCTGAGTGCAGAGCCAGGAGGAACCCCTGTGTATCGCCAGGTGTGACCCAAAATACAAACAAACTATATATATATATATATATATATATATACATACATATATAGCATTAAGATAGATCATAATATATATGGCACTGGGATTGGAGTGATAGCACAGTGGGTAGGGCGTTAACCTAGAACAGGGCCGATCCGGGTTCGATTCCCAGCATCCCATAGGGTCCCCTGAGCACTGCCAGGAGTAATTCCTGAGTGCAGAGCCAGGAGTAACCCCTGTGTGTCGCCAGGTGTGACCCAAAATACAAACAAACAATCCATATAAATATATGTATTTATGGCATTAAGTCTGATAGATATTAATGGGTCACCATTATGTCATAATAATGTACATGACCGCACGGCAAAGTCTGGCAAGCTTCCCGTGACGTATCCGATATGCCAAACACAGTAACAACAAATCTCACAATGTAACTGGGCCCGCTCGAGCAAATCGATGAACAATGGGAGGACAGTGCTACAGTTCTAAAGTACATGTCATCATGTATATGTCTATTTTACGAGCTGGAGCGATAGCACAGTGGGTAGGGTGTTTGCCTTGCACTCAGCCAGCCTGGCCGAGCCAGGTTCAATTCCTCCGCCCCTCTCAAAGAGCCTGGCAAGCTACCGAGAGTATTCAATATGCCAAACACAGTAACAAGAAGTCTCACAACGGAGATGTTACTGGGCCCGCTCGAGCAAATCGATGAACAATGGGAGGACAGTGTTTGTGTTTGTCTATTTTATGAAATACTTTGGGGGCATTTATTTTGGATTATGCATCCAAATTTATTCTGTGCTCGGGGGTCACTTCTGGTGGTGGTCAGGGAACCATTTTATTTTAAAAAATGTTGTTTGTTTGGAGGTCACACCCAGTGGTGCTCAGGGCTTACTCCTGGAGGGCTCAGGGGGACCATATGGGATGCTGGCTGTCAAACCCGTGTCAGTTGCATGAAAAGGAAATGCCCAACTCGCTGTACTATTGTTGAAGCCCCTCTCAGATAACCTGAAGGGATGCTAGGGGAAAAATTGGAGTCAGTGCATTCCAGATGAGCACTGTTACTGCATGTACGATCTCTCTGTACCCATGCTATTGGCATGGTATACATTTATAGTCCATTACTCTATACTGAGCTGGGCTGGAGCAATAGCACAGCGGTAGGGCGTTTGCCTTGCATGCAGCCAACATGGCCGACCCGAGTTCGATTCCTCCATCCCTCTTGGAGAGCCCGGCAAGCTACCGAGAGTATCTCGCCCGCACGGCAGAGCCTGGCAAGCTACCCGTGACGTAGTCGATATGCCAGACACAGTAACAACAAAGTCTCCAATGGAGACGTTACTGGGCCCGCTCGAGCAAATCGATGATCAACAGGAGGGCCTTTACCTTACTCTATACTAAAATTGTATAAATGTACACTAATATACATGCATATGAATATGATACTTATGCTGATTATATGCAGCAGTAAAACACAAATAATAAACAGTTTATCGTGTATAATTAACCATAATGTACTAAATACGTAATTATGTATATCACACCTAATATATGATTACTGAAAAATAACACCCATATTCCTTAGTAGATGTATCACTAGATAAATATCACTAGATTTCTATACATAAAAATGTATGAATACATCAGTAGACAAGTAGGCATGATTCTCATGTATATGTAAACTTATGTGAAGAATTCATTTGAGGTTCAGGCTTTATTCTTGGAGAGTTGACAGGCATTAAAAATAAATTAATCGGCTTGCTCTTTAAGCCCAAGTTCTTTCTAAAACTCACATCCTGCCTGCTGGTCTCCCGGTATTTATGTTTTCCTACTTGTGCTCATCTTATTATTACATCTTATCATCTCATTCCTACTTTGGACAAACTGGCAGGCTACCGAATGTCACCTGCCCACATGGCAGAGTCTGGCAAACTCCCCATGGCGTACCCAACATGCCAGATAACAGTAACAAGGATGGGTCTCATTCTCCTAAAGAGCCTTGAATATAGCACTTTTTTAAAAATCTCAGGGCTAGGATGAAGGAGACGTTACTGGGGCCTGCTCAAGGCAATCGACGAGTAACAGGATGGTCATGATTCATCGTGATTCGTGACTTGTGCTCAAGAGAATTCTGTGTTCTCTCCAATAGGTACTTCTCCCTCTCTCTCTCTCTCCCCTCACATCTTTCTAAATAAGTTTCAATGAAACTTATTTTTTTGCTTTTTGGGTCACACCTGGCCATGCACAGGGGTTACTCCTGGCTCTGCATTCAGGAGTTACTCCAAGCGGTGCTCAGGGGACCATATGGGATGCTGGGAATCGAACCCAGGTCGGCCGCATGCAAGGCAAACACCCTACCCGCTGTGTTATTTCTCCAGCCCCTGAAACTTTTTTTTGAGGAGGGGGAAGAGGAAGAAGAGGAGGAAGAGGAAGAAGAGGAAGAAGAGGAAGAAGAGGAGGAGGAGGAGAAAGAAGAAGAAGAAGAAGAAGAAAAGTAGAAGAAGACAAAGAAGAGGAGGAGGAGGAGGAGAAAGAGGAAGAGGAGGAAGAAGGAGAAGAGGAGGAAGAGGAAGAAGAAGAGGAGGAGGAAGAGGAAGAAGAGGGAGAAGAAGAAGAAAAGAAGAAGAAAAAGAAGAAGAAAAAGAAGAAGAAGAAGAAGAAGAAGAAGAAGAAGAAGAAGAAGAAGAGGAAGAAGAAGAAGAAGAGGAGGAGGAGAAAGAGGAAGAGGAGGAAGAAGGAGAAGAGGGGGAGGAGAAAGAGGAAGAGGAAGAAGAAGAGGAGGAGGAGCAAGAGGAAGAGGAAGAGTAGTAAGAGGAAGAAGAAGAAGAGGAGGAGGAAGAGGAAGAAGAGGGAGAAGAAGAAAAAAAAGAAGAGGAAGAGGAAGAAGAGGGAGAAGAAGAAAAAGAAGAGAAAGAAGAAGATGAAGAAGAAGAAGGAGGAGGAGGAAGAGGAGGAGGAGGAGGAGGAGGAGGAGGAAAAAAATGAAAATAAATTCTCTTTGTCATTTGTTTCCCAGTAAATTATGTCCCCAATTCCTTCTTGCCTTCCATGCCCTGAACCCTGGGGACCATACAGCTATGAGGCAATTCCAGGCCACCTCACACGTTCCTGCCCCAGTTGATGGATTTGAAGACCAGGCGTTGCCCTGCCTGATTCCATCACTGCACTCTGGGCACTGTGAGGGCAAAACTCTCATGGCCCTTGGCCGCACCTTTTCCTGCTGGATTGGCTTCGAGTGCCCAGAGGACCTAAAAGCAGCATCTAGGCAGGCATCTGTGTGTACAGCAAGAGGAAAACTGTTAAGGTCCTGCTTCTTCAAATGCCAGACCCGCAAAGCTCGCACACACATTTGCTTTAGTGTGATTTATTTACTTATTTTTTTGTATCGGGTTGGAGAGGGGCACACCCAGAGATGCGCAGGGCTGACTCTTGGCTCTGCACTCCAGAATGACTCTGGGCTGTGCCCAGGGGGCCCTATTGGATACTGAGGATGGAACCCAGCTCAGCCACGTGCAAAGCAATTACCCTACCTGCTGTACTATCTTCGGATCCAGTAATGTAATTTTTGTGAGCACTGAACTTCATCTGTGAATCTTCACCCAGTTCGGAGAACCAATGATGTGCTCTTGAAGGAGGTGTTGCGTGGAATTCTTCATTACCTCCCCCCCCCAAAAAAAAATTAGTGTAGCACACTTGAGTCCCTTCTGCTCCCAAAAATGTCATGAGGACAGTGTACTGTTGAGTAGACACCCGCCAGTACTCTGATCATCCCTACACAGAGACTCAAAGGATGCTCTACTGTCGTAGTACTATGGAGAGAGGAAGTTCAGAGAAAGAACAGCCAAGGGACGGGAAATACAGTGAACAGTCCCCTCGGTACCCACTGATGCCACACGTGGCATCGTCTGCTTCCAGGGTCGCTCTGCTTAAGATGTGGTGGGTCTGAGGGTCTGAACCGCAGTCACTGGGGGTCTCAGGGGCATTTCGTTCTGTTCCTGACATGTCTTCCCCGCAGCTGCAGTGCCTGGGTGGAGCACGAGTAGCCAATGCACGCTTCCGTGTTTGGAGGGCTTCTGCTATGCCCGAGTTTCGGGTCTGGTGTTGCAGAGAGACCCGGTCCACACACGATAACGCAAAAGCAAAGGAACTAGCTAGCTCAAGCTAGGGTCCGATTCTCGTCCAACACAGTGAAGTCTTGAGTCCGATTCTCGTCCAACACAGTGAAGTCTTGACAAGGACACAGACTCCAAATCACCTGCGGTTCCTATAGGGTTCAGAGTTGAGAGGCAGTTTATATCCTGGTCTATTTTTAGCATTGGCCCTATTATAACCGTGGTCAGCAATTAGACGATGGTTAGCAGCAGTTTCTAAGGAGGGGACAGTGACCCCCTCATGACCGGCCAGACCCAACTGCCCAGTTCCTTATCTTGGCCAATCACTCAACTGGGAGTTGACCAGAAACGGTTACGTCCTGCTCCCAGGAAACAGAAACTGAGGCATCATTGAGACTTAATAAGGTTGGCTGCAGCTCGTCACGATGTCAGTTCTGCTCTCACAGTTCAACAGTGGCTAACAGTGATTGGTGATCAACAGCTGTTTGATGAAGCCATTGATATGCAGAGAGAGGGGGAGAGAGAGAGAGAGAGAGAGAGAGAGAGAGAGAGAGAGAAAGAAAGATAGAAAGAGTAGTGGAACATTGTATGACTGAACCACGAAGAACTTTGCAACCTTTTTTGAGTGCAGTCACACAGTTTGCATGTAGACAAAATAAGCAAACATAACCTAACTGAAGCAAAAGGAAGGTTTTGGACTGTAAAGTCAGTTAAACATTGTGAAAAAAAGAAACAGGAAATGGAGGGGCGTTGACCAGGACAGAGGGCGAATCCTTGCTTGTTTGTTTTTTTTTTTCTGATGCACAGGTATGCTGTGTTATCATGCAAGATGACTGTCACTGTGTCACTGCCATCCCATTTTTTGTCGATTTACTCAAGTGAGTGCCCGTAACGTATCTATTCCTCTCAGCCCTGAGATTTTAGTAGCCTCTTCTTACTAGTCTTTTCCCAACGATTGGAGGCTCTCTCAGGGTCAGGGGAATGAGAACCTATTCTCGTTACTGTATTTGGCATCTCGAATACGCCACGGGGAGCTTGCCAGGCTCTGTCCGTGCGGGCGGGATAGTCTCGGTAGCTTGCTGGGCTCTCCGAGAGGCATTTATTTACATATTTTTCTCTATGATTTGTTGCCTACTGTCTGAACCCCATCAAATATGGTGTGGTAATTATGGAAAATTATGCAAGATGACAAGAAAAATAAAGGTTACAAAAGACAAAAACATAGGACTATTATTATCTCCTAAAAATCAATGAAATTGTATAATATTAATTATTTTTAAACACGTTTCATCAAACGTTCTTGTTTTTCTTGCCACAACCATTTTGGTTTTCTGTGGAGAATGGATAAAGTCACTGCCATCCTGTTCACGATTTGAGCCAGGCCCCTATATTTTGAAGAATCTAACTGCACACTAATGCTGAATGAATTCTACTTTTTTTTCCTTTACCACTTCTGTAGCTCAATGGAAGGGGCAGCGGTCACATTCACTTTCTATTTTTTTAATTTTTTTTTTTAACAGGTTTGTAATTCTGTATCTCGTGGTGAGTGTTCTGACCTCTGCTTTGAACACTTCAGGGCAGATCAGATTGAGTAGAACGCACCAGGGGTGTACAACCATCCAAAGTCAGGCTTTTTCCCTAATCTCAGAGTTCTTCTAGAGTTTGGGCCAAAGTGATGTAGGCAGGAGGCAAACAGGGAAGGCCCCTCCCTAGGTTCACGATCATGGTCATCCTGTTGTTCGTCGATTGACTCCAGCAGGCACCAGTAACGTCTCCTTCGCCCTAGCCCTGAGATTTTAAAAAGTGCCATTTTCAAGGCTCTTTAGGGTTAGGAGAATGAGAACCATCATTGTTACTGGTATTTGGCATATTGGGAAATATCGCCACGGGGAGTTTGCCAGACTCTGCCGTGGGGGCAGGTTACATTCGGTAGCCTGCCAGGTTGTCCAAAGTAAGAATGAGATAATAAGATATCTTCCGGGAGCTGGGTTTTTATAGTCTCTGGGTCTTGGCCGTTGATGGGATTACACGGCGCCAGGGGGCCAGTTGGTGGGTGTGACCCCTGCCTACTGGAATTTGGAGGATCTGGGTGGAGGATCCTCAGCCCTGATCTGAGCAGGCTTGGAGATCTCAGCCCCGGAACCCGCATGCCTTTGTTCCTCTGCCGGTACCTTCATGAGTGTGGAGAGTGGTCCCATGCTGAGACCACTCTCCACTCCTCACGTTATGTCAGTAAATTTCTTGGGAAATTTACTCTAAAGCTGCAAAGGTCAACCTTGCAGAAAACAGGAATTAAAGCATGATAAGAATCTCACCTGGGCCAGTAAGAAACCCTGAGAAGATTGGACCCTCCCCCCATGAAGGAAATTGCTCGAATACCCTCGGACCTCTCCCTTAATCTGATTAACTTGAGTGATTCAACCCAGAGAAGAGTTCAGAACATTCCAGACCAAGACATCCTGAGAAGATACTCTATCAAGGCCCCCTTGGACCAAGAGGGAGGGCGCAGAGGCTGCCCGAGCCCAGGTGCTGCTGGTGCCCACGTGGCCGGGCACACGTGTCGCCTGCATCTCCTTTCCTGAGATGGGGGCTTTCACGCTTTCCTGTCTGATGCTGGGGGGTGTGTAGGGGTCTCCCCGCTCTTGGAGAAACCCAGGTTCTCTCTGGAGTGCGTGACTCTCCACTCTCTCCCACTTTCTCAACCTCCTTCCCTTCAAAAGAACCTCCAAATATAATCTGTTTTACTTCACTGTTTGTTGACTCCTGAAATTCCTTTCTGCGAGGAGGCGAGACCAGAACCCAGTAGTCCTGGGTCCCGGGGGAGCAGAGGCAGATGGGGAGAAAGTGACCATCTCTCTCCTCCCTGTGTCACATAAGTCACCTGTGGAGCCCGCTGACACTGATTCCGTGAAGCTGTAAGACTCGATGCTGTCCCAACAGCAAGTGGACCAAGGGTCCATCAGGCAGGGACACAGTGAGAGAAATGATAGCTCTGTGCCCAGGAGGAGAGATTTCAGGTGCAGCAAATCCTGTGCTGGCTGGACTTGGTCACGCCACCCTCCAGGCAGGTGAGAGAGTGACTTCCGGTGGTTGATGGACTTTTGAACTTTGGACTTTTGATGGCCAATTCCTGCCACCTTGGTGTCTGTGCAGATTATCTGAGCCATCTTGGGTGTTTGGGAAGTAACAGTGAGGCCATGGCAGACCAGTCCAGTTTCCCAGTCGCTGGGTACATCCTCCAGTTCCTGGCTTCTTGAACAGGGATCACTTGATCACTTGATACCCCGTTACTCATCGATTTGCTCGAGCGGGCGCCAGTAACATCTCCATTCATCCATGTTAACCTAGCCCAATGCTAGCGTGCTAGCATAGCCCAGTGGCGTCTGCTCGTTTTAGGAACACGAAGAGCCTCAAAACGATCATTCAGGGTCTTGACGAAGGCATCTGACCATCGCGTAGGTGGGCAGCCAAGCTATCTTTTGACGTCCTGTAGAATCCAGTCGGTAACGGCTCTAGTCCAGCAGTCATCTCTAAACCTCATTACGTGTCCAACCCATCTGATTTTCGATGCCTGGGCAAATGAGACAGCGTCCCTGATTCTTGAGTGTTGACAGAGGTCGGAACTCTTGATTCTATCTCTCATTTGAGTGAAGTGTGATACTCCAAGCATAGCTCTTTTGATTCCTCTTTGAGACACCCGAATAGCGTTCTCATCCTGTTTTCATAGGGCCCAGGTCTCTGAGGCGTAGGTTAATGCAGGAAGAACAGTGGAATCAAAGAGATGTGCCTGGAGCTGGAGGTTCTTCGTCCTCTTAGCTATTTCTTCGACGCTCTTGAAGGCGTTCCAAGCCGCTCTCCTCCTCCTGCGTAACTCAGGTGCCAGGTCATTGGTCATGTTGACTTCTCGACCTAGGTACACATAAATGTGGCATTCGGAGAGGGTCGTTCCGTTGAGAGTGAATGGAACGTCAGGAACAAGACTGTTTCTCATGAACATTATCTTTGTGAGATTCAGTTTTAATCCAACCTTCCCACACTCACGGTTGAAGTTGGTCAGTATTTGTGCCGCTTGGCTGAGATTTGGTGTTATTAGAACGATGTCATCAGCAAAGCGAGGTGCTGTAATTGCCGACCATCTATCTTCATTCCCATTCCTTCCCATTCCAGTCGTCACATGATGTTATCGAGGGTGGCCCTTAAGAGTTTCGGGATAATAATATTTTTGGGGGGATGGAGAATCCCCCTAGGTGCTCAGAAAGCCCAGGAGACCTCCCGACACATTGGCATACAAAGACACTATCAGTTTGCTTAAGAACCCAAGTGTACCACTTAAGCCCTGAGGTGGGGGCGGGGGGGTTCCCCAGGCTAGCCCAAGCAGGGTTGGGCATGGGATGGCAACCTCCAGGGATACACTAGTTGCTGCTTGAAATTTGCTTGGGGATTTGCAGCACCTGGGCCCAGACAATCAATAGCACAGAGGGCAACCTGAGTTTAATGCATAGTGTTCCACATGGTTCCCCAGCGTGGTCAGCCAGGAGTGACCCCCCCCCCAAGGGCAGAGACAGGACTAAGCCCTGAGCACCCCCCACTGTGGGCAGAAAAGCAAAGAGATTCGAGCCAGGTGTGTCTGACACGATGTCTTTGGCTTCAGTTCCTCTGGCCTCCAACGTCCTTCCCTGGAAAGTGAGCCATCTGACATTGTGTGTTTAGGGTCTTGACCATCCTTGGGGCCAACACCTGTGTCCCCCCTTCTCCGAGGTCATCCACTTCATCCCTTCCATTCTTTTTACTGGTGATGTAAGGTCAATGCATTAACCCCTGTTTTCTCCGACCAGCCCGGGTGGACTATTTTAACGGCTTTCCATCACGGGGCAGGAAAGGCATCTTCTCCGATCCGTTTCACGCCAATGGGTCGTGTTCTCATCAAACAACCCTTTTCTCTTTGGGCTGGGACCTGTGTAAAAGAAAGCATCCCTGGGGATGGAGCTATAGCACAGAAGGGAAGGCATTTGCCTTGCAGGCGGCTGTCCCAGGTTGGATTCCCAGTATCCCATAAGGTCCCTCGAGCACCGCCAGGGGTGATTTCTGAGCCAGGAGGAAGCCCTATGAATTGTCAGGTGTGACCCAAAGAGAAAAAAAAAGAGAGAGAAAGAAAGAAAGGAAGTGTCTCTGATGCATGCAGAGAGACAGAGAGAGATGGAGACATAGAGAGACAGAAAGAGAGAGGGAGAGGGAGAGATAGAGAGAGAGACAGAGAGAGATAGAGACATAGAAAGAGAGACAGAGAGAGGGAGAGAGAGACAGAGAGAGAGAAGGAGAGGGAGAGACAGAGAGACAGAGTGCATGAGAGAGACAGAGGCATGGAGAGAAAGACACAGACAGACAGTCATAGATACAGAGAGACAGAGACAGAGAGAGTGAGAGGGAGAGGGAGAGACAGAGACAGGGAGAGAGATAGAGACACAGAGAAACAGAGACAGACAGAGATAGAGAGAGATAGAGAGACAGAGAGAGAGGGAGATTGAGAGAGACAGAGAGAGACAGAGAAATGGAGAGACAGACAGAGAGAGAGACAGAGAAAGCTTTGCTTAAGGACCCAAATATTTATTTTAGGACAGATGTATTCTTGCCTAATACACAGTGATGAGAGCCACTTGTCCTAAATGCACCAGGTTCTAAAAATAAACACCAAAGTAGACTGCTGTCTGGATGCCAAAGACGGTCTTTGTTTCTCTCACAAAAGCCCTCCACACCCCCCACCCCCCAAGAGGCTGTGTTTGTGATTTGATGACTGACAAGAAAACCCTGAAAAGGGAATGTCTGAAAAAAAGAAAAAAACAACGAGTGTGTTCTGGGCAGTGCACCCCTTGAAACTTTCATCCTCATTATCTCATGGGCTGGAGCGACAGACCAGCGGGGAGGGGAGGGCGTTTGACTGGCACGCGGCCAACCCGGGTTCGATTCCTCCGCCCCTCTCGGAGAGCCCGGCAAGCTCCCGAGAGTATCTCGCCCGCACAGCAAAGTCTGGGAAGCTACCCATGACGTATTCGATATGCCAAACACAGTAACATCAAGTGTCACAAAGGAGACGTTACTGGGCCCGCTTGAGCAAATTGATGAACAGCGGGAGGACAGTGACAGTGACAGATATGTAAATGTATGCCGATCTATAAATGTATGCCAATCTATAAATGTATGCCAATGTATAAATATATGCCATATATGTGTATATATGTATGCCAATATAAAAACATATGTCAATACATAAATATATGCACTATATGCCAATATATAAATATATGCCAGTATCCCTGTATCACTGTCGTCCCGTTGTTCATCGATTTACTCAAGCGGGCGTCAGTAACATCTCCACTCGTCCCAGCCCTGAGATTTTAGCAACCTCTCCTTACTCATCCTTCCCAACGCTGCCGTATTGGAGGTTCTTTCAGGGTCAGGGGAGTGAGACCCGTTATTGTTACTGTGTTGGGTCTATCGAAGACGCCATGGGGAGCTTGCCAGGCTGGGCCATGCAGGTGGGATCCTTTTGGGAGCCTTCTGGGTGCTCCGAGCAAGATGGAGAATGTATATAGTGAGAATATGAGCAAGTATATTAAAACCAGACACATGCTGCTTTAGGAAGATCAGTGGGCTAGACTACAAAAACTGTCACTGTCTCTGTCCTCCCGTTGTTCATCGATTTGCTCGAGCGGGCCCAGTAGCATCTCCATTGTGACACTTGTTACTGTGTTTGGTATATGGAATGCGTCATGGGGAGCTTGCCAGGCTTTGCCATGCAGGCAAGATACTCTTGGTAGCTTGCCAGGCTGTCTTACTGGGTGGAGGATTCGAACCTGGGCTTTCCAGGTGGGTTGCATGCAAGGCAAACGCCCTACACACTGTGCTATTGCTGCAATCCTGTAATATATAAATATAAATACATATGAATATATATATATATAAATGGGCTGGAGCGATAGCACAGCGGTAAGGCATTTGCCTTGCACGCAGCCAACATGGTCGACCCGAGTGCGATTCCTCCGCCCCTCTTGGAGACCCCGGCAAGCTACCGAGAGTATCTCACCAGCACGGCAGAGCCTGGCAAGCTCCCCGTGACGCATTCGATATGCCAAACACAGTAACAACAAAGTCTCCAATGGAGACGTTACTGGGCCCGCTGGAGCAAATCGATGAACAACGGGAGGACCGTGACCGTGATATATATAAATATAAATATATATATGCCATGGCTGTGTAAATATATATGGCAATGTATAAATATATGCCAATATATAAATATCACGATCACGACCATCCTGTTGTTCGTCGATTGCCTCGAGCAGGCCCCAGTAACGTCTCCTTCTTCCTAGCCCTGAGATTTTAAAAGAGCCATTTCAATGCTCTTTCAGGGTTAGGAGAATGAGACCCATCATTGTTACTGGTATTTGGCATATTGAGTACGGCACGTGAGGTTTGCCAGACTCTGCGGTGGGGGCAGGATACTTTCGGTAGGGAAAAATGAGATAATAAGATGTCACTTCCGGGAGCTGGGTTTTATAGTCTCTGCGTCTTGGCCGTTGATGGGACCAACCTGGCACTGCGGCAGCTGGTGGGTGTGACGCCTACCTACTGGAAGATGGGAGATCTGGGTGGAGAAGGCCCAGTCCTGATCCGAACAGGCTTGGAACTCTCAGCCCCAGGACCCGCATGCCTGGGTTCCTCTGCTGGTTCCTTTATGCTTGAGGCTTGTCCAGACCTGTGGAGGGTGGTCTCAGCATGGCTGTGGCTGGCTCTGGAGGTCTTCGGCTGCTGGAGCTCTGCTCGGGGGACGGGAGGGAAACTCAACCTGCCCCGCTCCGAGGAGCCCCAGTGAGGATAGCCAGCGTGGGGGCAGGAGACTCTAATATAAATATATATGCCACATATGTGTGAATTTTTATGCCAATATATAAATATATGCCAATATATAAATATGTGTGGTATATATGTGTCGATTTTATGCCAATGTACAGATATATGCCAATATATAAATATAAAAATATATGCCACATATGTGCAAAATGTATGCCAATCCATAAATATATGCCAATATATAAATATACATATGCCCTATATAAGCAATATGTAGCACTGTCCTCCCGTTGTTCATCCAGCTGCTCAGGCAGGCACCAGTAACGTCTCTATGGTGAGACTCATTGTAACTGTGTTTGGCATATTGACTACGTCACGGGGAGCTTGCCAGGCTTTGCCGTGTGGGCGAGATATTCTCAGTAGCTTGCCGGGCTCTCCGAGAAGGGCGGAGGAATCGAACCTGGCTCGGCCAGGCCAGTGGCTTGCAAGGCAAAAGCCCTACCTGCTGTGCTATCTCTCCAGCCCATGACAATGAGCCCGGCAAGCTACCGAAAGTATTCGATATGCCAGACACAGTAACAACAAAGTCTCCAATGGAGACGTTACTGGGCCCGCTTGAGCAAATCGATGATCAACGGGAGGGCATTTACATTTTATATATATATATATATATATATATATATATATATATACCCTCTCAGAGAGCCCGGCAAGCTACTGAGAGTATCTAGCCTGCACAGCAAAGCCTGGCAAGCTCCCTGTGACGTACCCAATATGCCAAACACAGTAACAATAAGTCTCACAATGGAGGCATTACTGGGCCCGTTCGAGCAAATCGATGAACAATGGGAGGACAGTGACCCCAGTGCTATATATTTATCACTTAATCTCTTAATCACTTAACTTCCCGTTAGTCGTCGATTTGCTCGAGCGGGCGCCAGTCACGTCTCCATTTGTCCCTGTCGCGTGCTAGTGTAGCCCAGTGGCATCTGTTCGCTCCGGGAACATGAAGAGCCTCAAACCGATCGTTCATGATCTTGACGAAGAAGTCTGACCGTCTGGTATGTGGGCGGCCACGCGGTCTTTTGACATCCCGTGGAATCCAGTCGGTAATGGCTGTAGTCCAGCGGTCGTCTTTAAATCTCATTACGTGACCAGCCCATCTGATTTTTGACACCTTGGCAAACGAGACAGCGTTCCTGACTCTTGATCGTCGACGGATGTCAGAACTCCGGATTCTTTCTCTCATTTCAGTGAAACGTGATATTCCAAGCATAGCTCTTTCTATTCTTCTTTGGGAGACCTGAATAGCGTTCTCATCCTGTTTGCGTAGGGCCCAGGTCTCTGAGGCATATGTTAATGCAGGAAGAACAGTGGAATCAAAGAGATGTACCTGGAGACAGAGGTTCTTCGTCCACTTAGCTATTTCTTCGACGTTCTTGAAGGCGTTCCAAGCCGCTCTCTTCCTCCTGCGCAGCTCGGGTGCCAGGTCATTTGTCATGTTGACTTCTCAACCTAGGTACACATAGCTGTTGCATTCGGAGATGGTCGTTCCGTTGACAGCGAATGGGGCGTCAGGAACGAAGCTGTTTCTCATAAACGGAAGAGCCTGGCAAGCTATCCGTTGTGTATTCGATATGCCAAAACCAGTAACTACAACTGGTCCCATTCACCTCATATATATATATATATATATACATATATATGTTATATATGTGTGAATATGTAGGCTATTATATAAATATATGCCAATGTATAAAGATACATGCTATAGATGTGGAAATAGATATGTCAACATATAAATATACACGAATACATATACTTATGCCATATGTCTGTGAATATGTATACCGATTTATAAATATATGCCAACATATAAATATACATGCCATATATTTGTCAATCTGTATGCCAATGTGTAAGTATATGCCAATATATAAATATAAATATATATACCATAGATGTGTAAATGTGCTGTTCTGTTCCGGGAGCTGGGTTTTATAGTCTCTGAGTCTTGGCCGTTGATGGGATTACATGGCACCGAAGGGGCAGTTGGTGGGTGTGACCCCCACCTACTGGAATTTGGAGGATCTGGGTGGAGGATGCTCAGCCCCGATCCGAGCAGGCTTGGAGATCTCAGCCCCGGGACCCGCATGCCTTTGTTTCTCTGCCAGTACCTTCATGCGTGTGGAGAGTGGTCTCAGCATGGAGGTGGTGGCTGGTTCTGGAGGTCTTCGGCTGCCAGAGCCCTGGTCGGGGCGGGGAGGAAAACTCAACCCGCTCCCCTCCAAGGGACCCCGGCGAGGACAGCCAGGCGCGGGAGCAGGAGATTCTGACTGGGCTTCCTCCACCCAGATCCTCCATCTTCCAGTAGGTAGGGGGCACACCCACCAACTGCCCCCCAGTGCTGTGTAATCCCATCAACGGCCAAGACCCAGAGACTATAAAACCCAGCTCCCGGAAGACATCTTATTATCTCATTCTTGCTTTGGACAACCTGGCAGGCTACCGAATGTAGCCTGCCCACAGGGCAGAGTCTGGCAAACTCCCCGTGGCGTACCCAATATGCCAAATACCAGTAACAATGATGGGTCTCATTCTCCTAACCCTGAAAGGGCCTTGAATGTGGCACTTTTTAAAATCTCAGGGCTAGGACGAAGGAGACGTTACTGGTGCCTGCTCGAGGCAATCGACAAACAACAGGATGATCGCGATCGTGATCATGTAAATGTGTATGCCAATATATAAATATATGCCAATATATAAATATATGTCACATATGTGTAAATACATATTCCAACGTATAAATATATGCCAATATATAAATATAACTATACATGCCATATATGTGTAGCTATGTATGCCATGTATAAATATAAGGCACCCCATAAATATGAATATATATGTAAATTGCTGAAAGTAGACTATAGACCAAATATGATTGCCACCCATTGCCTCTTTTGCAAACCACAACACCCAAAAGGAGAGAGAGAGAACAAAAGGGAATGCCTTGCCACAGAGGCAGGGTGGGATGGGGGGGATGGGGGGTGGGAGGGATACTGGGATCCGTGGTGGTGGGAAATGGGCACTGGTGGAGGGATGGGTGTTTGATCATTGTACAATTGAAATGCAAGCACAAAACTTTGTAAGTCTACAACTGTACCTCATGGTCTTTCACTAACAAAAATTAAAAAAAAAAACGTAAATGATGGAGAATGGGCACTGGTGGAGGGATGGGTCCTGGATCATTGTATAACTGAAACCCAAGCACAAAAATTTGTAAGTCTACAACTGTACCTCATGGTGTTTCACTAATAAAAATTTAAAAATATATATATGTAAATGTATGTCAATGGATAAATGTCTACGTCATATTTGTATAAATATGTCTGTCAATGTATAAATATATGCTGATATATAAATATTTATGCCAATATATAAATATAAATATATATATATGCCACGTGTGTGAATATATATGCCGATGTATAAACATTTGCCAAATATATGCCATGTGTGCACAATAAAGGTAAAGGTAAAGGTAAAGGCCCTCCCGTTGATCGTCGATTTGCTCGAGCGGGCCCAGTAACGTCTCCATTGGAGACTTTGTTGTTACTGTGTCTGGCATATCGAATACTCTCGGTAGCTTGCCGGGCTCTCCGAGAGGGGCGGAGGAATCGAACTCAGGTTGGCCATGTTGGCTGCATTCAAGGCAAATGCCCTATCCACTCTGCTATCGCTCCAGCCCTGTGTGCACAATATGTATGCCAAAATAAAGGTATATGCCAATATATATAAATATATCGATGCCATGTATGTCAGTATGTATGCCAATATATAACTATATGCCAACATATAAATATATGTCATGGATGTGTAAACATGTTTGCCAATATATAAATATATGCAATATATAACTATAAATATATATATGCCGAGAATGTGTAATTATTCAATGCCAATGTATAAATATAAGCCAACACATAAGTAAAATATATATAAAATATGCCAATGTATAAATATCACGGTCACGGTCCTCCCGTTGTTCATCGATTTGCTCCAGCGGGCCCAGTAACGTCTCCATCGTGAGACTTGTTGTTACTGTGTTTGGCATCTCGAATATGTCACGGGGAGCTTGCCAGGCTCTGCCGTGCGGGCGAGATACTCTTGGTAGCTTGCCGGGCTCTCCGAGAGGGGAGGAGGAATCGAACCCGGCTCAGACGGGCTGGCTGCACGCAAGGCAAACGCCCTACCACTGTGCCATCACTTCAGCCCCTGGTATTGGTCCAGCCCCACCTGGATAGCTCAGTTGGTAGACTTAATTTGAGGGTCCAGGGTTCAAGTCCCTGTTCCAGAGATCTTCTTTAGCTCTGGGTGGGTATGAATATATGCCACTATATAAAAAGCTATATCATGTACGTGTAAATATGTATATCAATGTATTAATACATGCCAATATACAAATATAAATGTCTAAGTAAATATTTACTCCAATATATAAATATATGCCAATACTTAAATATAAAGATACATGCCATATATGTGTCAATATCTATGCCAATGTATAAATCTATGCCAATATATAAATATAAATACACTATATATGTGTCGATCCGTATGCCACTCTTTGACTATGTGCAAATAAAGAAATGCATCTGTGTGTTTTTTTCCATTTCTTAAAAATTTTTTATTTTTATTTTTTAATTTTTATTAGTGAGACACCATGAGGTACAGTTGTAGACTTACAAATTTTGGTGCTGGGGTTTCAATTAGACAATGATCAAATACCCATCCCTCCACCAGTGCCCATTTCCTACCACCACGGGTCCCAGTATCCCTCCCACCCCCCATCCCCCCCATCCCTCCCTGCCTCTGTGGCAGGGCATTCCCTTTTGTTTTCTCTCTCTCTCTCTCTCTCTCTCTCTCTCTCTCTCTCTCTCTCTCTCTCTCTCTCTCTCTCTCTCCTTTTGGGTGCTGTGGTTTGCAAAAGTTGCATTGAGTGGCAATCATGTTCGGTCTATAGTCTACCTTCAGCGTGCTTCTCCCATCCTGGGAGGATCCTCCCAACACCCTTTATTTGGTGCTCCCTTCTCTATCCGAGCTCCCTTTTCCCCTAGCAAGTGTGGCTGGCCTCCAAGCCATGGAGCAAACCTCCTGGTACTAATCTCGGCCATTCTTGGGTGTTAGTCTCCTATTTTGTGACTTTATGTTCCCCAGATGAATGCAATCTTTCTAGGTCTATCCCTCTCTTTCTGAGTCATTTCGCTGAACATAATACTTTCCATGCATCCGTGTGTTTGTAAAGAAACCCTCAGGACCGTCACTTGTGTCTGTTAAACAAGTTCCCACCGAAGCAAATGCCCCATCCCCAGCGTGGGTGTTTTGCCAGAAAGCAGCCCTGGGTCCTGTATCTTCACTACGGGGTTGCCTTTCCTTGTCAAGAGTCAAATATGTTGCTGGTAACCACAGGATCCAAAAGGAGAGAGAGAGAGAGAACAAAAGGGAATGCCCTGCCACAGAGGCAGGGTGGGATGGGGGAGATGGGGGGGTGGGAGGGATGCTGGGACCCGCGTTGGTGGTGGAGGATGGGCGGGTGCTTGATCATTGTATGACAGAAACCCAAGCACAGAAATTTGTAAGTCTATAACTGTACCTCATGTTTTTCCACTAATAAAATAAATAAATAAATAAATAAATAAAGGGAAAAAAATATCTATTGCTGGTAAACACGCACCTCTCGGAAGCTCATTTCTGAGTCCCGGCCGGGCCATGAATCGTCTTTCAACCCTGCATTCCCTGGCAGAACTCTCCGGAAGGAGGCCAGGCCTTTTTCGCAGCTGGTGGGGGATGTTTATTTTGCTCCAGTGCCGCCGGATCTCTTTCCTGGGTGAACTTTAAGAAATTGCAGCGAATGACTGAAATAATGGGACAATTTGCTGCGTCGGTGTGGAAACCGTTTAGCTTGAAATAAACACCGACTCGAGGCAATTCTAGGCAGGGACGCAGACGGGTGGGTTTTGATAGCTGTTTCTGGCAGGCGGGTTTAATGACGAAGAAAGGTTTTGTTCAGGTATCTTTAGGGAATCAGATAAACCCTAAACACACCACCCCCCAACCAAAATATATATATATATATGTATATATATATATATATATATATATGGCAATGGAAGGCTAGGAATGATAGGGAAAGAGACTCTATTTTTTTTTTGATTGAACTGGATTTGGAAAAGGTGCTATTTCCCTTGGATAATGATTCAGTGTTTGGGAGGCCACAGTGTTGACTTTTCTCCACAGTAAATATTACTTGTCTAATAACCAAGTTGAGCAAAGGCTTATCACAACACAGAAATAGAGCTTCCTGCATGTCACTGAGCAATACAGACATAGGGATAGATATATTTTTTCATTTTATTGAATTGGGCTGGAGCGATAGCACAGCGGTAGGGCACAGCCTTGCAAGCTGCCTGCCTGGCCGAGCTGGGTTCGATTCCTCTGCCCCTCTTGGAGAGCCCGGAAAGCTACCGAGACTATTTTGCCCGCACGGCAAAGCCTGGCAAGCTCCCCGTGATGTATTTGAGATGCCAAACACAGTCACAACAAGTCTCACAATGGAGACGTTACTGGGCCCGCTCGAGCAAATCGATGAACAACGGGAGGACAGTGCTACAGTGGTTTATTGAATCACCGTGAGATAGTTACAAGCTTTTATGTTTGGGTTGCAATCACACAATGATCCAACACCCATCCCTCCACCAGTGCTCATTCCCCACCACCAATATCCCCAGTATAACCCCCTTTCCCACCCTCCCCCTGCCTCCATGGCAGACACGGTTCCCCATAATCTCTCTCTACTTTTGGGCATTATGGTTTGCAATACAGACCCTGAGAGGTTATCATGTTTGGTCCTTTATCTACTTTCTGCACACGTCTCCCATCCCGACCAATTTCTCCAGCCATCATTTTCTTAGTGATCCCTTCTCTATTCCAGCTGACTTCTCCCCTTTGCTCATGAGACAGTCTTCCAGCTATGGGGCAATCTTCCTGTCCCATCTATCTCCGTATCCTTAGGATTCAGCCTCATGTTATGTTGTTTCATACTCCACCAATGAGTGCAGTCCTTTTATGTCTGTCCCTCTCTTTCCGACTCATTTCACTTAGCATGATACTCTCCATGTCTATCCACTTATAAACAAAGTTCATGACTTCATCTCCCCTGACAGGTGCATAGTATTCCATTGTGTAGACGGTACCAAAGTTTCTTTTAACCACTCATCTGTTCTCAGGCACTTGGGTTGTTTCCAGATGTTGGCTATTGTGAACAGTGCTGCAATGAACGTATAGGTACAGATGTCATTTCTACTGTGTTTTTTTTTTTTTGCATCCTCGGGATATAGTCTCAGAAGTGGTATTGTGGGGTCATATGGAAGTTCAAACATAGAGATTTATAAAGGTGGGGAACGGGGTGGGCAGCTTGATAATTGGAAAATGCCCCAGACTGAGCACAGTTGTCTTGTTTGAGAGGCTTCACTTCCAATTCCACCTTGATAAAAATCTTGCCCTGTGGGCTGAGATAGTAGTACAATGGGTAGAGCATTTGCCTTGCATGCAGCCAACCTGGGCTCCATTTTTCCCTGGTACCTCATACATCAGGGGTGATTTCTGTGTGCAGAGTCAGAATAACCCCTGAGCAATGCAGGGCGTGGTCCAAAAAAACAAAACAAAACCAACATCCACCCACCCCCATTGTATTCTATTAATCACCATGGATTACAAAGCTATAAAGTTATTCACGGTTGGGTTTCAGGTAGACATTGTCCCAACACAAATTCCTTCACCAGTGTCCACTTCGTTCCTCCAATGTCCCCAACATTAATCCGATTTCCACCCCCACCTCACCCCACCCCTATCTCTATGTGCCATTGGCCTGACTCACCACCAATCGCTGAATTCAATTCTGGCCGAGGTAGGTCAGGCAGCTAATAGGAGGATTAAGGTGCCTGGCGTGAACATAGATGATTGAGTTCCATCACCAACACCATCAGTGGCCACTCAACTATCCCAGAATATCAGCAAGTACAGGGGTGCTGAAAAAGTAATAAATGAAAAAAGACATTTCTGGACTTCTTTTTTTTTTAACGCCTTTTGGGTCACTCCCAGCGATGCCCAGGGGTTCCTCCTGGCTCATGCACTCAGGAATCACTCCTGGCGGTGCTCAGGGGACCCTAGGGGATGCTGGGGATCGAACCCGGGTTGGCCGTGTGCAAGGCAAACGCCTTCCCCGCTGTGCTATCGCTCTGGCCCCCATTTTTGGTCTTTTTGAAAAATTCTGTTTCCAAGGAAAATCTTGATTTCTCTCTCTCTCTGTCTCTCTCTCTGTCTCTCTCTCTGTCTCTCTCTCTGTCTCTCTCTATGTCTCTTTCTCTGTCTCTCTCTCTCTGTCTCTCTCTCTGTCTCTCTCTCTCTCTCTCCCATTTCTGCATGCAGCTAGCTCTTGGGAGAGAAAGATGGTCACCTTGCCACTCCCAGTGAGAAAATAATAACAGCTTCTCTGGAGGCTAAAAGTCTGCCGATTTTACCCTTGGCTGGCTGGGGAATAATGGACCATTTGATCCCAGCCCCCCCCCCCCCAAAAAAAATCCTTCCACGGAGCAGCCAAGCAGCCAAAGCTAAGCTAATTACTCCCTGTTATCAGAAGGTCCCTAAAATATCCCGGGAGGTGTCAGTCTGCCACTGTGCAGAGGTGACATGTTTTGACAAGTATCTATTTGTTGATTTGGGCATGTGACAAGTACACTGGAAGACATTTCGGCCGCCTCTCCTGGCTTTCAGAGACGCCTGCATACAAGTTCCTTCATTCTGCGGGCTCAGCCCAGCCGTGCTGGGTGTTGGGCTCTCTCCAGGACGCTGGGAGAGACCCCCCAGAGATGTCCAGAGAGAAAAACCTCTCTCTGTGCTCAGAGCAGGCTTCGGAAGAGGCTCAGAATGGGAAGCTCCTGGCTCTCAGAACAGGTGGTCGGGCCCAAGGCATTTGTGTCAGAAACACCTTGTGGACATTCAGAGAAGGTCTTTGTGGCATGGACCCAGGGCCCAGGGATTATTCGCAGCTGATGCCCAGGAAGTCCCTTAGAAGCAGTTAGTTCTCTCTTCCTTTCCCAGAGAATGAGTAACTGGGTCCTCACAGAAGATGAGAGAGGGCCTTTGTATGGGACAGGGTAATATCTACCCTTTCCTGTAGCATATGTATTGTATAGGTACATATATAACATGTATGCTGTATATTATATTGTATGAGATCACTTAAATCACTTAACTTCCCGTTAGTCGTCGATTTGCTCGAGCGGGCGCCAGTAACGTCTCCATTTGTCCCTGTCGCGTGCTAGTGTAGCCCAATGGCATCTCTTCGCTCCGGGAACATGGAGGGCCTCAAACCGATCGTTCATGATCCTGACAAAGAAGTCTGACCATCTGGTAGGTGGGCGGCCACGCGGTCTCTTGACATCCCGTGGAATCCAATCAGTAACAGCTCTAGTCCAACGGTCGTCTTTAAATCTCATTACGTGACCAGCCCATCTGATTTTCGACACCTTGGCAAATGAGACAGCGTCCCTGATCCTTGATCGTCGACGGATGTCAGAACTCCGGATTCGTTCTCTCATTTGAGTGAAACGTGATATTCCAAGCATAGCGCTTTCTATTCTTCTTTGGGAGACCTGAATGGCGTTCTCATCTTGTTTGCGTAGGGCCCAGGTCTCTGAGGCATATGTTAATGCAGGAAGAACAGTGGAATCAAAGAGATGTGCCCGGAGCCGGAGGTTCTTCGTCCTCTTAGCTATTTCTTCGACGTTCTTGAAGGCGTTCCAAGCCGCTCTCTTCCTCCTGCGCAGCTCGGGTGCCAGGTCATTTGTCATGTTGACCTCTCGACCTAGGTACACATAGCTGTTGCATTCGGAGATGGTCGTTCCATTGAGAGCGAATGGGGCGTCAGGAATGAGGCTGTTTCTCATAAACATTGTCTTCGTAAGATTCAACTGTAGTCCTACCTTTCCACACTCACGGTCAAAGTCGGCCAGCATTTGTGCCGCTTGGCTGATGTTTGGTGTTATTAAAACAATGTCATCAGCAAAGCGGAGGTGGTGTAGTTGCCGACCATCTATCTTCACTCCCATTCCTTCCCATTCCAGTCGTCGCATGATGTTCTCGAGGGTGGCACTGAAGAGTTTTGGTGAAATGGTATCACCCTGCCGCACCCCTCTCTTGACATCAACGATCACTTCTTTGTAGAATGGTGAGATCCTGGTAGTGAATCCGCAATACAGCTCACGGAGGATCCTGATGTATTGGGCTTGAATGCCCTGATTGGCTAGGGCTTCAATGACCGCTTCCGTCTCAACAGAATCAAAGGCCTTCTTTAAATCAATGAACGTTAAGCAGAGCGGCATCTTGTATGAGATAGGTGCACAATAAATGCACGTAAAATATATCACTGTCACTGTCACTGTCCTCCCGTTGATCATCGATTTGCTCGAGCGGGCCCAGTAACGTCTCCATT
This sequence comes from Sorex fumeus, assembly GCF_029834395.1. Classification (NCBI taxonomy): domain Eukaryota; kingdom Metazoa; phylum Chordata; class Mammalia; order Eulipotyphla; family Soricidae; genus Sorex; species Sorex fumeus. Next base: position 773,117 of record NW_026606175.1, read on the forward strand.
GGAGACTTCGTTGTTACTGTGTTTGGCATATCGAATACGTCACGGGGAGCTTGCCAGGCTCTGCCATGCGGGCGAGATACTCTCGGTAACTTGCCGGGCTCTCTGAGAGGGGCGGAGGAATCGAACTCGGGTCGGCCATGTTGGCTGAGTGCAAGGCAAACGCCCTACCGCTGTGCTATCGCTCCAGCCCAATATATATCACTCATTGTATATTATATGTAATACATGTGTTATAGATACATTTATATTTGCATATATGTATAAATGATAATTCATATCTCACAAGTAAGTGATGTTGAAAAGTTTTCCCTGGATATATATATGTGTGTGTGTGTGTGTGTGTGTGTGTGTGTGTGTGTGTGTTGGGTGGAGTGATAGCACAGCAGGTAGAGTGCTTGCCTTGCATGCGGCCAACATGGCTGACCCGAGTTCGATTCCTCCGCCCCTCTTGGAGAGCCTGGCAAGCTACTGAGAGCATCTCGCCCACATGGCAAAGCCTGGCAAGCTACCTGTGATGTATTCAATATGCCAAACACAGTAACAACAAGTCTCAAAAAAAAATGGAGACGTTACTGGGCCGCTCGAACAAATCGATGAACACCTGGAGGACAGTGACAGTGATATATATCTGTGTATGTATATGTGTGTGTGTATTTAGACAAACAGTTAAAGATGGTAGATACAAGGATAAGGACGATTGCTCCATGGTTGGAAGCCTGCCTCATGAGCTGGGGGAGAAGGCAGTTGGGATAGAGAAGAGATCACTGAGTCAATGATGGTTGGAGGAATTGCTTGGGATGGGAGATGTGTGCTGAAAGTAGATAAAGGACCCAACGTGATGGCCTCTCAGTGTCCGTATTGCAAACCATCATGCCCAAAAGGGGAGAGAGACAGACAGACAGAAAGACAGACAGACAGAGAGACAGAGACAGAGATATAGAGACAGACAGAGAGAAGAGAGAGAGAGAAGAAGAAGAAGAAGAAGAAGAAGAAGAAGAAGAAGAAGAAGAAGAAGAAGAAGAAGAAGAAGAAGAAGAAGAAGAAGAAAAGTACCTGACATAAAGGCAGTCTGAAGGAGGAGGAGGTCGGGTGATGGCAGGAAGGGTATAAGGGTACGGGTGCTGGGAAATGTGTAGTGGTTGAGGGTTGAGTCTTGGAACATTTTATGACTGAAACCCAATCACAAAAGCTTTGTACTGTGTCTCACAGTGATTCAATTAAAAAAAAAAGTTAATAAAAAAAAGTTTTCTCTATCTGTCATTGTGGAAGGTTCTTATGTCCCTCTCACTGGACAGTCCTGGGGCTTGAGAGATACTTCAGGGTTTTATTGCTCACCTGGATAATGGCCAACCCCAGTTCAATCCTGGCCACCATAGTTAGTTCTTCCAAGCCCTGCCGGGAATGAGCACTACTAGATATGGCCTCCAAACAAACAAAAAGATTGTGCGGTGCTTAAGTGGTGGGTATTCCTAGCTCCGTTTCAGCAAGCAAAGGTTTCCAATTTTTGTATTCTATTTTTTTAATTTTTTATTAGTGAAACACTGTGAGGTACAGTTGTAGACTTACAAATTTTTGTGCTTGGGTTTCAGTTATACAAAGATCGAGCACCCATCCCTCCACCAGTGCCCATTCTCCACCACCACTGATCCCAGTATCCCTCCCATCCCCCATACCCCCATCCCACCCTGCCTCTGTGGCAGGGCATTCCCTTCTGTTCTCTCTCTCCTTTTGGGTGCTGTGGTTTGCAAAGGAGGCACTGAGTGGCAATCACGTTCGGTCTATAGTCTATTTTCAGCATGCATCTCCCATCCTGGGAGGATCCTCCCAACACTCTTTATTTAGTGCTCCCTTCTCTATCTGAGCTGCCTTTTCCCCCTAGCATGT